>NW_019211457.1:47539042-47584549 GCF_002443255.2 Varroa destructor | reverse complement strand
CGCAAGTCTTTTTCTTTTTTGACCAGGCATAACTTCTCAACCAAAAAGACGTGTGCCTTTTCGGTTATCTTTGCCACGTGTTTCTACAAACGTATGGTATAATTTCTGAAAAAACGCACCCGCGATCTCCGTATGCCATTAAAAGATCAAACATTTTTCGTTAAGTAGATTTAGTGAAAAACAAACCAGATGGTAGTCATAGCGGATTAAATGTTAAGATTAGGCGGTAGGTGAGATAGAACATTTCGGCCTAAGTTCAGTATTTTGCTATGCTTGTAGTATGGTTTATTTTTTTTTATATTATTATATATGATGGCCAATTTATACAGGAATATGAACTCCTGTGAGGTTATCGTCGTGCTTCTCTTTGGGAGTGCCTTGTCTGGCTTCAGAAGCACTAACTGGGTAGTTGCAGAGAGATATTAACATATACAGTAATACCTATTGAAGGTTAACCTACCTCACGACACCACTTGTTCGACTATTGCTTCTTTATAGACTCGGAACATCATACCACTGTGGCCATCGTCTGTCCAAATCGCTGCATCACCTCTGTTGAGCTAACACAATATATTTATCGTTGGGTACTTGAGAAAAGAGAATAAAGACAATCTCTGTGAGATAGGCCAGGTACTGAACCGAGTTAGTTAGAGTATGTATCATATTTAGTACTCCTTCATCTTTTATGTGAATTCATCATGATGGCGATAGAGAAATAATTTGGATACGGTGATAAATATATGCATGAATGGACAAAAATGTTTGCTTTGCAACGGCTTGCGCTTCAATCCAAAAGAGAGCGCACAAGTACAATAGCTAAAGAACAAGATTGATTTCACAACGTCACGCTATGCTACTAATGTAAACAGTACTGTTTCAGGCATATCCAGCCTTCATTATTAACATCCGAACGATAACGACGCAAGCGTTTAAAACACTTGGTAGAACTTTCCCAACGAGCCGCTATTTAAAATCTGGAGAGATACGTATTACTCAAAATAACAAAGCCCATCTCCAAGAGAACACATCACTTAACAGAGACATATAAAGCGAATTTTGTTCAGGTACGCACAAACATACAGGTCCACGAAGCACGCTTCCAAGAAACAATAGGAATCGATCGAACTATATACTAGCAAACCAATGTGATATATATATATATATATATATATATATATATATATATATATACGCATTTAAAAGGAATGTTTGAACAAAGAAAGTCAAGTTTCAAAATGGGAACACACCAATAAAGTAACATAATAATATTTATTTACTCGCTCGTATGTCGAGACCTGGTTACCATAATTTAATCTCTAATTTTCGAATCTACGTATATGATTTTTGTATTTGGAAGTAGCCCCTTTTATAACTTGCTTTCTAAGTGTTTGCCTATTTTTCTGCCACTAAGTAGACTTACATCGCTGATCCATAACATCCTTTCAGCCATCACAGCTTTTTTTACAAACATTTGAAGAGACATATTCTGTAGGATATCTTACTGAATATACAATCGTTTGTGATGCGCAATACGTTAAATACGGACCCAATCTATGTTTCTTTTTAAAGCCTGTCGCTTCGCTGACTCTACTTTGAAAGTGAGTGAGATTGAATTGAGTAGTTACTTTGTACACAAAACGGGCTTCTCTTCAAGCAGCCCCATTTACGCTTTCGAACGCCCCACTTTGTATTTATCTACGAGTGCTTC
The DNA here is from genome assembly GCF_002443255.2 of Varroa destructor. Lineage (NCBI taxonomy): Eukaryota > Metazoa > Arthropoda > Arachnida > Mesostigmata > Varroidae > Varroa > Varroa destructor. The sequence continues at coordinate 47,582,841 of NW_019211457.1, read as the reverse complement.
TGAGTGCTTCAGCGCTCCGAAGCTGGGCGAAAATACGAAGGACAAGAAAGCACAGTAAGTCGCGCTCTTTGACAGACCTTTACCTATGCCGTTGAGCCGATCTATCAAGTGAGTAAGTCACTAAGGTTTCACGACACCTAACGCTGGCTTAGATGCCTGGACAGCTAGACAAAGACCACGGTGGCAGGCATCGGACGAAATAAAGATATTTGTGTCGTCCTCTGTTCTCTCATAAAATTTACGATATTTCCCCCAGCTCAACGCGGTGCAGCAATTCTGCTCTGTAGGAAGGACAGGGTCACCAATGAGGCAACCTGAACGAATACCAGTACGGATTCGGCAGAATTGAGTCTGTCCCGTTGAGTCTGAGGCGGGTCGGGCAATGTTATGTATATAAAATGGGGATACCACCCATCAAACCGGCTCTTCGCTCTGTGGTTCTAGCATTCCTGTTTCCCCTTTTTATGCGTAATGTCTGAACCCTCGTACATGAGGTCTCAGCGTATCTTTGTATAGAGTTTGTGTATGTAGATCGGCAACGTCTTCTCCTCTTGATTTTTGTAGCATTCCACATTCAGCGACTATGAAATACGTAATCAAAAAAAAATAGTAAGAGATGAACACGTCTAAAATGGCAAATGACAGCGTTTTACCTCTTCGCTAACGTTGCAGAATGTAAATATAATATGGCCTTCGCCTTTTGGTTCATGATTTCACTAAACTGCAGTGACCCAAAGCGCTTCACAAAACTTAAAATATCAAAGTCTGATACAACTGAACACATATATTAGGTATGTTTTAGTAAAACTTTATCATAGTCTTATATATGTAGTAACCTATCTACGTATACGTGTAACTCGTCGACTTTTTTAGTTGCAAGGGGGATCCACATGTATGTCCGCTCTATTATCATCATAAGAATCCACGGACTCACTAACTCAAGGAAAAGCGTCAGGTAGTCATCGTCCCCGCAATTTCACGCCTGTGTATTGCATCCAGCTTCAGTATTATCTAGAAGAAGCACATCTGAACAACCTGCAAAAACCCAATTCGCGGCTAATTAGAGCGTGGGCGTGGTGCTCTGCTGACGCAAAGAGCCTGGACAATGAAGCTTAGTTTCTGACTCCAAGAAAGCCTGGCAGATCAGGAAAACCTTTTTCTTATGTCTTTAAAGGGAACTTTTTGCTTCAGCCTCTACAAAACGTCATCTTATGTCTCAAATTTCACTCAATTCAATATCGCTGTATGTGTCTGAGTTTGCCGGATCGCTATGCGTGTAATGTCTGGCAGCTCCTTGGTCCTAGCAGGCTACTTGTTCGGGCTACCATAGTTCTCGATCCTTGTTTTTCTCTTATTGTTTTTCTTTTCTATGCTACCTTGATGTGATGATCTTTTCTATCTCAAACTCTCAGTTGGTTTAGTTTTTCGTATTGTTTAGCTGGAATATTTCCACTCGTTGTTTTCTTAGGCACGCTAGTTGGGTACATTATATATATACAATAGATTTTAGAGTGTCAACAGCCTGTTCCAATCTAAAAGCATGCAATTTAGTCTGGGTAAACTGATGATTGCTAAACTACTACATCTGAATTAGTAAAGGTAGTGTAGAATTCAAGCAGGTTAGCCTACAATTTCCTGATGTCACTTCCACGGCCCTCTTTTTGAGCATACTTTTAAACTTAGGCTATTCTTGGGGTAGTTTCCATATTATAATAGAGCTCGACCAATTTGTTTTTTTGAAAAGCTATCGACATTTAAAGAAAATGGTAATATGTAACAGCAATGTTTGTTGAGCATAGTTGAAGAAGAGTCTTCAACTATAAAGCTTACAAGTTTGCCACCGTCTTGCCATTAGTACGAAACAGCCTGCGTCTAGCTCCAATTACGAACCTAGACCACGTCACGTGTGCCTAAATTTAATAGACGGAAATGTTAGTATTACCTCAGCATGGGGACGGGTTCATAGAATCTAGACACTGTGAAATGCCCTTGGAAGCGTTCTGATAACCTATACCCAGTCCGCAGAAAGATCTGAAGAGCAAAATGTGTGTCTACGTCGGATATTTACGTCTCCACCACATAGCCATGTATGTGACAAAACCATGCGGTAACTAAGCAATCAGCGGCCACCCACTCTAATACGCATGCTTATGTCATGAACTACATGTCAGTAGATTGACAAGACAACTTTAAACTCGGGCCCCACCGCTGGATGAAATATCCCGTACAACTTTATTTCTTTCCTCAATAAAACAGTTTTGTGCATTCCTCAAACGCGCTATCTTTACGAGAATAGAGAAACCCGACGCTTTTTAGAGAAGCTGCGCACCTTTTTAGCAGATAGTTATCAAAGAAACCGATAAATGCATGACGAAACAGCTTTAATTAGCACATATCATAGTCGTCTTAGCATTATAAGAGGTTTTCTTCAAATACCGATAGATTAATTTGCAGACGAAATCGTCACGCAGATACTCCAAAAAAGTCGTGGCCGTGGTTTCAATGTCATTTGATCATTCACAATCCATTTGTTTGCAAAAAAGATCCTTTATAGAAGGGAACGTGACCCTTGTAGTCCCCCGGTGGAAAATGGGAAAGCATACAATAAACTATGCTGTCTTCATTAAATTTATTTAATTAATTAAATAATAATAAAGAATTAAATAAATAATTAAAATTAATCAATTAAATACGCCCTAAAAGGCAGTGAGGATATCTATCAAGAACTGTTTGATAAATTAGCATGTACGTCTACAGGGTCACTTCTGTTGAACCCAAAGAAGGAAATATGAAGTCCTAGCATTATGCAGTATATAGAGCACTAAACCTGGCCGATGACGTGCGACAGAAGGCCTCACCGCTGCTAGAGTATGTTTTGTCGTTCTGATTAGTAATTGTATTGTGTGCGGTTGCTCACGCGTGAGGAAATCGTTTAACGTTGAAGTATCAACAGCTTTGCCTTGATCATTATAAATATTCTGATCTGAAATATGGGAATATGATAAAACCATATTCTGAGCACCTGGAGTTGAAAAATTACAGGCCTAAGAATCTTATTTCCGGAGAAGTACTTTTAGGCTTTAAACTAGTACCTTCTATCACTTTTGTTAATCTATCGAATTGATCGTTGTAGTACACAATTTTATAGGGCATGTTCAGTATAAGAAAATATTTATTGTAATAACACAACAGATTGATTTTTTTTATTTTTACTATTTTTATTATTTACGTCTGCACTAATCGGAGAACACTATCTTCCATCTTTACTTTACCTTCTTCAGGGATACGCATATTGATATTCAGGGCGTCCCGTCTTGGTTGTGGAACGTTTTATTACTACAGCTAATATGGCCCAAACCTGCGCAATTATAACAAACCCTTCAGTAAAAGCAGAACGCCATTGTACTGGAAATAATACCACATAATAAGACGTAGAACTTACGTCTGAGGTGTGTCACTATCAACCAAAAAATTCTTGTGAAAATGACAGGTACTAAAAAAAAGTAAGCGCACCGTCTGAGAGGTGTTTTGTCCAGGTTTATTTATATAAACATCTTGCTAAATCTCGCTTATCTAGAATGACTCCTTGTTAAGTTTTCTGCAGTTTTTTTTCTCGAAGAAAACAGAAGTTGACTGGTAAAAATATTTTCGAGAAATTTCGTAGTTCCAATATCGGCCGCAATATACTGCATAGTATTAACAATAGATTAGATCGCAAGCAATATGTTAAGCCTTGCAAGGCTTTTTGCCATTATCATACCAATGGTTCCGCGTCATATCATGGTTGCCATTAAAGCGTAAATATTTCCCTTTAAAAAGATGTGTGTAGTTGATTTTCACCTACAAATTAGCTCAAGCCGTTGAACAATTTTTTTTTTATAAATACGCTGATTCCCAGTTAAACCCACGTTGCTCTACAGTTGTTCGAAATTAATTAAAAAGTTAAACACAATACCTTATAGTGATGTTACAGGAATTTAATTTCGCATGAAGCGTAGGCTTACAAAGCTTACAGAGGCGTCCTAAAATGATTTTTCTTATTACCTTAAATTACGCATTTATTGAAGATTAGTAAAATATATTGGGCGACAATAATATTTTGCATTTTATTGAACAATTCCACGTATCTTGGAGCGAAATACACTTATGATCATGTAAAAGAGGGAATAAGGATTCTTGGACATGATTTGACAACAGGCTAAGTAGGCGCCTAAGAACGTGATGACATTTATTTACTAAAATTATAAATCACACAACGCGGATTTTAACTGATAAGAAAGGTAAGCTCTTGATGATGAAATACTTCTAATAATAAATAATATACAACTAAACGGATAACAGCAATTAACAAATCACCGGTTACGGTGCGTTGGTATAATGATACAGAACACAAAACTACAAACACATTCTGAGGTAAATGAACTAAAAGTTACTCACTTTAGAACTGTATTTAACTGGAGGGTGCTAGAGTTTGAATATCTAGTATAAACCTAATTCGCTAAAAAGTTGTCAGCCGCTTTTACTATTGTCGTACTTGTCGCGTACGTCAGAATGAGAAAGTTCATTTGTTACTAGCCGTCAGTTCCGCTTATGTTAAAAAAATATCTGTTTTTAATTGGAGTCAATGATCACTTTATGTTAGGCAGCATGTTCGAACTAGTGAAAGGCGCTCGCAATAGAAAATAATAATGAATGTCGACAGGGGTTACTCGCACAACTTGCAAATATGGCTAATACCGCTACAAATTGGCTGAAAGCGAGCAAATTCGATATTTTTTAGAAAAAACTGGAGAGTATGGCTGCAAGGTAAGGCCAACCGTGCGTGAAATCTAGTCACGTATTAGTTACAGGTTCCGAAAATGCGTTGTTTAAGGCGAGACCTTAGTTACGTGATATAAACCTGCGATCTGCTAGAAATATTATGCTATATATCTGCAATATAAGGGCGCTGCCGTTTACTATTGAACTTTGGTGAGAGCATACATACAGTTGTTAAACAGGTAACTCGTGCAGCTGAAACTTACAACATAGGAAAGTAGGTGTTCTCAGTAGTGCTTAGTACGCTTTGAATTTTTTCAAGTTCTAGTTTTATGCTTCATTTTAAAGTTTAAAAAAGTAATATATACATCAAGCAGAAAAGCTCAATTTTGCTGAGTTTGACATGCATTTGGTACCAAATAACCAAATTGATTAACCTAATATTGTTGGCAGTAGTTTAGAGAAAAGGCGACAATTAACTACTGCTAGCACAATAACAGAAGTCGGACTGATTACAAATATGATTAATATATGGTGTTAACAGTTACTATAATGTAATAACCTTAGTTGGTTGGTTAACTACGCCACTAGTCTAGTGTCTTCAATGACCTCGTCTTATTTTTTTCGTCTCTAGTACCTTCTGTGCTTCCTTTGAGCTTGCGCCACTGTATATCGTTTTTAGCCATTCGGAAAACTTACTGCCAGACATCGCCTTTTCAATATGGACCTCTCAGAGAATACCGATTAAACTACGGCTGCCTTTAGTCCATATTTCTCGTACCAGCGACTATGCGCATAACCTGTCTGTGTTTCTTTTCAGATTCTCGGACAATGTAATTTCTAGGGAAAACAATAAAGTTTCTGGATTTTTCACAAGTTTACTTTTTACTGAAATATTCGTTTTCGAATGACTTCGAAGTTCTTCGCAAACTGAAGCATAACGAAATCATCATACAAAGTGCCAATTAAATGTTTCTAAGAATATAGTGTCTACGTTGCAAGCTGTAGCATGAAAGAATTGAGGACTTATTCTACATTCTAACTATACGTCGCTGCACACAAGCATAAAATTGTCCAGAGTTCTGGCTTTTCCATCGGAACTTGGGCACCAGTACAAATTCAAGTTAACAGCTTCTTACTGAAAGGCGGTACCAAACCTAGCACCAGCTGATCTTATCCACCTCAGTGCGTACTATTTTGCGAATTGCTTTACTAAAATTTCTCTGATCGCTAAGGGCGATGAGCATAAATTTCAAATCTGCTAACCTGAAGTAGCGCGAAAGTACAGCGCTCAAGCTGCCCTTTCTTGTTGCCTTTCGTTTTTTCTTTTTTTAAGACGACTTGTCTTTATCAAATTAGGACATGACCCTTTCTCATGCTCTCCTTATCCTAAATCACGGTTATACTCTGCGACAATAATGCGAATGCTCAATTGTAGTTGTCTTTTCAATGAGCGAAATATACAACGGCATTCCGCCTATATGTGATACGGGTCATAATACGCTTAGATTACCAGATAGTTTAAATGCGGGTAGCGAAATGAACTTACACAATATAAATTTTATATGCATGTCACTGAAATAAGCGAAAAACGAATCATCCAGGGGAACTTTAGTGTAAGATATCTCCATTTGAGTGCGTCCCTCTTGGAAACTTCTTTGGATATTTGTGTCGAAGCTGGCGGTAAAATATTCTAGGGATGTGATATTCATCTTCTAAGCTCAGTCGTGGAAACTCTGCAGTCACCAGCCATACTTCGAAACATAGCAACAATTCGTCTCGTTAAATATCGCAATACCGAGTTCAAGAACGCGAAAATTTTCAGCTATTGAAATTGTGGAACAAGTATTCATTCGTGAACGTAATTTCACTTTATACATGTGGTTTTTATATACATATAGACAAGAGATATGTACAAACAAACTTGGTCCAAACGACATGCATTTTATCGAATCCTTAAGAGCTGTTATTTTTCTGAAAATGAAAGTCAGAAATATAATTCGTACAAAATTGGTTAATGCTAATCAAACGATTGGTTTACTTCTTGCTTCGATATTGATTGATTAGGCAGAACAAAGGGTAAATCAAAGACTAGATAAATTTCCTCACAATCGTGCAGGTTGAGTGGTTCTTCGCCGCAATGAATACTGCTATACACCGCTATTGCTCTATAACATTTTTAAAGTGTGGGCAACCTGTACGTCAAGACGGAAGCTCCGGCATTAACGCGCGAAGCTTTCTAGACGTGTTGGCCATGTTTTTCAATGTGCACGAAAGTGCGTCATGCAGGACATCGGCGAAAATCGTCAGCGGTCGTCGGTCCTTCTGTTGCGATCTATGTTTTAGCTGTATCGTACAAATGCTAGTCGGCCTGAACTGGCAACTCAACCGGACTTTGCAGCTGGAAAGCATACATATCTTGTATTTTTAGACTGTAGCCTCATTACAGAATGAAAGACTTGGTTTGTCCTTGTCGCCACCATTCGACTGAGCTGAAGTCAGTCTTTTTTTGCCGTCAACTGCGAACGCGCCTCTTGCTTGCTAGTCCCCGTCAGGATTGGGTGTACGCGTAACTGTAAAGGGCTGTAGCAGCTGCTGGTGGATACGCACGCCTGGGTGCCTACGTATGGACGGAGACGAGGGAGTTAAGTACAAAAAGATAAGGTATTAGAGAAGAGTGAGAGAGTGTGTAGTTTGACTCCTTCGTTGCGAGTCGCTTCGTTGTGATTCGCTGCGACTTGCTGTGCGAAATACGAAGCTACAACTTCGCGGATAACTACAGCGGACTCCTTCGCAACGTAACTAGCCAAGAGATCCCATGTATGGCTCTGAACGAACTACTGAATCCCACCGACGACTCCACAACGGGAGCTAACGAATGAAACTGACTGACTGAGTGGTGGCAGAGAGCGGTGGACGGCCCCTACAGTCCTAACGAAAGCGATGGAGGCGGCCGCGACGGTGAAGTCGCTGCTGTTGCCGTTGGTAGTAATAGTGGTGACAGTAAGAGCCACCAAGTACTGGTACCCTGATCCCTTGCGACACTGCCATTTCTACCTCGTACAACTCTGGCTGTTCCCTACTGTGCTGCCCTCCAAACGTCCCAATTGCCAAACTCTAATCCGAGGCCACCTAGAAAAGCTCGGATTTTGGCCCACCTGCAGGCACAAGCTACCCAATTAGAATAAACGATGACATATATAATTGAAGATGATCGATGTACTGCATTTGGCCGTGGATGCACCAAATAGTTCAGTAGTTATTTATATTACTGAACACATTTTAATGGAGCGAAGCGGTTCTCACTGATTAGCGATGCATAAAATTAGAACATGAATACTGATTTTGGTCGAAACAAGAGATCATAGCTATTCAATTATCGTAGACTTTGCAGGTGTAAACGAAAAAATTATTCAAACAGCGATGGAAACAAAGAGGTAGATGAGGTGCACTAGACAAGGGCAAACATAGGAAAATTTTCTAGAAAAAACCTCTACTAGGACACTCAGAAGAACACTAAAGACTGAGCCACCACAACTCGGGCATCCTTAACCCACAGACTTCAGAAAGCCCATTGGCCTCATCTGAAGTGTCTCTCTTCTCGCAACGAAGCACAGGCCTCGTTAAAATTTTAGGCGGCTGTGAACAAGATTAATGGTGGCTTCCTTTTTAAAACGCTCGCAAAGCTTTAATGCGAAAATAATAAGGATGGCAAACAACAGAACCGACAAATTTCTGATTCTTATTTCACTAGGCGCTAAAACGCATCATCTTAAGTATACGCCCCTCCACTTAAGATGATGCATTTGAGAACTCTACGAAATCGTACATTTAGAAATTCAGTTTTATATCAAAGGTTATTACAGTATGTACGAGAAATGTATTATACCAGTCAATAAAAAAGAAAAAATAGTGAGTTACTGGTCATTTTTGTTTTACAAGCATTAAGAGCCAATGCAGTATTGAAAAAAGATGAAGTCACTATTTTTAGTAGTTAATTATTTAATCATTTACAAGCCAGCATTATGGGAAATACTTATGCGACTGCGGTGAAGTTTACGAATATTGAACAATTAAAGAATGGCTCAAATGTCTTTGATGGAGATTATTTCTGTCGTTTTCAGGTTTATTGGATTTATTGTGGTTAAAGGTATGGTAACGTATAAACCCAAGCTAAACTAAGCCAAATAGCATCATAATTTTACTGCAAACCGTAGACAGGTGCAAAATACGATTTTATTGATTCTAAAGAGCCGTTGTTTTCAAAGAGTCAAAATACAAGAATAGTGGATTTGCATTTAGTTTTGCTTAAATAATGAAACTCAGCCTGCACGACTTATGGATATGTAAAGACAAGGGGCCGTGCTGTGAGTAGACTGCCCGTATTTACCCTTTTTTTACTCCATTTACAGTTTAGCGCAGTAAGACGCGCTAAAGAAAATAGACGTAAAACCAAATGCCCAATTTAAAAAAATACAGTCATACCAAAATCTGATCATTAAAATATATTATGTACATGTGTAAAAATGTGTAACAATATAAGATTCAACTTATGATTAGGTACGAAAGATTTGAATAATTTGTATAAATTGCTAAGTCTCCTAAAAATCGTGAGCAAAATAATTATAGAGACTAAAATATTTTAGGTTAAAAAAAATACTTTTAGAATACTTGAAATACAATTAATCTTCATTTTTTTTATAACAAAATAATGTTTACGCCATTTGGCTCGTTTTAGAAGAAATTGTTTTAAGGAAAAGAGAACGGTTTATTACCACACCTAGCTTCAAACAGGTTGTGCCTGAGGAACTGTATCGATAGAAAATAGGGAACCAGAAGCAACATTTGAGAATAATCTAAATCACTAGTTTGAAGTACAATTAACGAAGGCTCGCCTAAATGTGTTTATTTACTGGCTCCTACGCGTTCATCGATTTGTTCTACACGAGTTCCTGTATTGCTTAGCTATTATATATAGTCTGATTGAGATTATATATAGTTTGATCTGAGCTGAAAATATTTGCTTTTTGCTAATGAATCAGCATCGCTACCCGTGTCTGAATACGTTTTATTATTGTGGTTGTTTTGGCACAGATAAGCTTTAAACTAGTCAATTTTCTCAACAGCAACAAACAAGTTAGCTTCTCACAGGACTTGACCACCTTCCGCAATACCCTTACCTAGTTCGAATACTCCCTTCCGATTCACCATGCCCATCATTAACGACTTGCAACTAGTCATCTGTCCCAACACACCTGCGCCTGTTCCAGTTCAGAACCATATCGTGAGCCTCTTTTTGTTCTAGTTCTCTAGTTACTCTCCTGAGCGAAGCTTTATAACTGGTAACTCTGAAGAGAATTTTTTCGCAAGCTGCCTTAGATTGTCTTTGTCCTTATGGGAGTCGCGGAAGCTACCGATGTCCGCGACTCTCAAAAGGTGTTATATCCCCTGGAACTTAAGTGTGTATGCCAAAACTGCTTTTTTGGCCACTTCTTTGCAACTACTTCAACTAAGGCATTTTCTGATCAAGAGCCGGCAGGGTGTGCTTCTATTTTAGCGGTCTCTTGAGTGAACCTTACATCTTCCAGTTCCTCTCTTCTTACCTTCTACCACAGACTTCTTCTTTCGACCTTACTTTAAACTTAGCTACTTCGACTTCTGGCTGCTTAACAGTGTGTTAGATCAGCTCTAAAAATATGGCAATCTCCCGGTCTTCCGCCTTCTCTTTAGAAAAATCACTCAACTTGCCAAAATCTCTGCTGAGGTTGATCTTCCCCTACTCAATGTCTCTCAGAGAGTTGATGTGTGTTCGGATAAGGGATACTAGTACTAGCATTACCTTACCGGTTGCAGTCGGGGCTGAAAGACGCACTTCGTTTTTAGCTGAGAGTTAGCAGTCTGATTGAACGTCTAACGGCGGTACTGGACGTAAAACACGTGACATTTAGTTTTTAGTCCGACGTGCAGCTAACTCCTGATCCATGTGATTCGTTGTTTAATCTTCCTGCCACCTCTCCTGTCACGGAAGATTTACCTTACGGTGGGTTCCTGTCTCTCTTCTCGGCTGAAGTAACCTCCCTTATGTCTTTTTTGTAATAATTTTTATAATAACAAAACATTTCTGTATCTTTTGTTAGTGGGCTACCAGCAATTACTATAATGCTTTAGACTATTGTCCTGAGGCTTCTTCTCATTTTCTAAGTTCCTGCCCTCAAATGGAAACCGTCTCAAGTTATGTTTTCCATTAAACACCTCTCTCTCTAACTAAAAAAGGTGCTAATGATCTTAAAATCCTCTTACAGATCTTGAAGTCCTGAAGGACCTTCTGTCACTCGATCCATAAATTACCTTGAAGGTTGCCCACTGATGTTAAGGTTTCTGGAAGTCTTTTCTGTCACTTCAAGTAACCTTGAAGGGTACCTTCCAGTCTAGAACGCCAAGGTCGTTAAAGGTCGCTGCTACGTAACAGGCTTGCAGGTTTGTAAGCGTAAGTTCAATTCATTTCATTGTCAACAAAACAATGCGCAGTATTAAACTCTGTCCGTGAACCCGTAAAAATAATATCTTCGATGGCCGCGCGGAGCACTGTAGCTTTTAACTCAGGCCACAGATCCGCGGATTATCTGTAGTGAAGTTCAAAGAGTACTGAGAAAACCCGCGTCGATAATAAGTAGTTAAGACCCTTTAGTGACCTACGCCAAGTTACTTACACATCATCTTCCGGGTAGGATAGCCGCGCAACTAAGCTTCCTAGACAGACGCAAACAAACCTCCAGTTTAATCAATCACAGTCACCGTGAGAATCTTACTATCCGGTTGCTTATGTTGCCGCATTCCACCAGGCAGATTCGTTCTCTTCGATTAAGACTGCCGTGTTTAGGCATGTATAAATCGGCCAACTTTTCAACTTATGTTTCACCCTCTTCCGAAAAACAGTTGTATTTTGGATCACATATGATGCCTAAATATTCATATAAGGTTTCCTTTACTATTTTATTTTATTGAGGGGTTTTTGTGCTAGTGATTGGCAGAGTCAAACCTCAGTACCGTACAACTGGGCTGTTTTTCTTATATAAAAACGTAAGCAATGCAATTTAGGCGAGGCCTATGCCCCTTCCGTCTAGTTATCTCCCAGAGCTTGTTGGATTGACACACTTAAATATTTTGGTACCACCAGGAAAGGCAAACATTACTTCTTTGCATTGTTTGTTGGTGCGCTCTTTCTGAATCCATTTTAGATTTATCTTTAGAATTTCTGTTTTTTGTATATACAAATATCCGGTATAGATTAACTTTGTTATCATTACCATTTAGTGCAGCTGATAGTCGGGTGAGCTGAAGAGTTCTGAAAGGCCTCACCATAAATGAACTTTTTCGGTAAGGATACTTTTCCTTCATTCCAATAATATATAAATCCATCTGTGCCAGCTAGAATATGATTCACCAAACGTGCTAGATATGCATATAACAGCTCACTTAGTTTAGGATTGTTGCTGGTACCGCATTTACCCTTGCAGGGGCCCTGCCTAATAATACAAAAAGTTTTTCCGTTAGTGGTTCGTATTGCAGTATCATCTGCTACAAGTAATTTTAATGAGTTGTTTTCTTGTTTGTAAAATTTCTGTTTGTAAAATTTCTGTTTCGAGTTTTATTTCTGGTATCGCCGTTAGACATTCCATTCGACTGCTGGCTGCTGGTACGAAACAAAGTGTGTCAATACCCGGGTTCGAAGCTAGATCATAACGTGTCTTTCAAATTAGGTAAAAAAAAAAAGCCATCACAGGGACCTTTTTTGCTTAAGTGTCGCTTCGATTAGATAGTTCCTCCGATAGTCCCTCTCTCCTTTTCTGTTTCTTCCTTTAGTATAAACACTGTTTTTGGTTAAAATTATTTATTCTCAGTGCATACCCATGAAGCGAAAAAGTATTTTCTTGTTTCAGAACGTATAGGGTACAATCATATTGCTTTTTATGGATTCAATTTTTTGAATAAATACTTCTCGTTCAAATTGGGCTAGGGTTGTTTACAGATAGTCGATCAAATTACCGTATTAATTTATAATTTGTAATAATTGTTTTTATCCTCCTATGTATTTTAACCGTCTGCCTCACCCTTTACATTGGTAGAGCAAGTCTTAGTTTCTGTTATGGTATTACGCCAGCTAGTCGCTGCTATTTTAATATATTATCTCTCGAATAGGTAGGTTCTATAGGTAGATTATTTCCTTGCGGGGCTAAACGTGAGATCAATATTGTTATTCATTGTTTTAGGGTTATTGTGGTACCAACAGCATCTTCTGTTCGAGGTCGCAGGCATTTCCTATAATTGAGACATATCTTTTTTTGCCGAATTAATATTCGCCATTAGGTATGTTGGAGGCTCCGCTGGTAACACTGCGTTTCGGCATCGTAGTTCCCACAGTTGTCGGTATGGTTCCAACGGTCGTTCCGACCGAGCTCTTCTCACTATTTCTGCAGCTGCTTTTGCACCTTGCTACACTGTGTTGGTTACTTAACCCTTTCTCAATTGTTCACGGGCTGTTTGCCTATCGGAGATGTAACTTTTATCGCATTACGTCAGATATGTCTTACATTCGTATCAAGCTTAGTCAAACGTAGTCTTCGTTCGACATTTAATGACAAGTGTGCCTGATTGAGCCCATCGATACAACATCATGTCGCACACTAGAATCACGTAACAATTACGGCAAACCATACTGCAGAAATATGTGTATTTGAAAACGTCGTTTTGGCATGGAAGGGTCTTACTGCTCTTAAGCGCATCCAGAATATGCTACGCGATGGGATTACGGAAAGCTGTAGCAAAAATAAAGCTGAATCGGCAAAATTTTTGGCTCCATTGAGGGACATTATCAACATCAATTATAAACTCAACAACAACAATTACCAACGTCAGCATTGCGAACCATTATTGATGAATCAAGATAGCTGTGTTTCACCTGACGCGCATCAAGGCACCCACATATGTTAATGTGGATAATGCAGTAGCCGATAGCGAAAACGCATCTGCTACGTACGGCAGCGACTGCCGCTTTAACAAATAACATCCCGACGATTGAATGTGCAGGCACCACTTATGCAACGCATAGGGTGACACCAAAGTTACCAGGAAGTCCCTCGTTTTCTGCTCTTGTGAAATCAGCACTTTTTGGCCGTAAGTAAAATGAGAGCTGTATTCACTTTCTTGTGGAAAAAACCAGCGACGCCCGACCGCATATTTTAGATTACGGCGACGCAGCGTTATACAAAGTGACTTCAGATGTATTTCCATATTAACGTCTGTAATCCCATTCAGTTAGCTGATCAGCCAGTTAGCTGATCAGCCAGTTAGCTGCGTAGCTTAACGGCAGTCTAGGAGGCCTGCTTGGGGAATAGTAGTGGACGCGTAGCAAGAGATGCATCGTCATGTCAATAATTTTGTACCAAAATCTATGACAAATGAGATCCGGCGGCCGTCTATTTCATCATGACTGTAACAGGCGATTCAGATTGCGATCATCGTCCGCATTATAGATACACTAACAAGATGAATTCCGGGGAATTCCGAATCCGGGCGTATCATTCCATGGTTTTTTTCCTGATATCTAAGGCAATATCTGTTCAGTGAGCAACAGTAGTGTGCAATTGATAAATGCAGCAGGGTTTGAAATTTGAAGCCCATAATAAAGAAGACAGTTTCAGTGCTGTGCCCTACTATCCCTCCCATCATACAGTTTACAGTTACGCCAAAGATTCCAGCACTTTCTACGACGGGCTCTTCTTCTTCCTCTACTACCAGATTTTTACATCCCGTTCGTGTCTTTAATTTTGTCCATCTTATAGTCTCCCTAGTTTATCTCACTTCAACATTTCTTCTATCCCTACTTCAGCCTTTCTCTATTTCTCAACAATTGGCACTCATAAGTCCAAATTAGCGATTCTGAATTGCAAGCATTCTAGTTGCATTTTAAACCCATTATATATATATATATATATATCTTGCTCATAATGGCGCCTATAACTGACTTCACGCTTTTACATCGATACAAGATACTGATGTAGGTTGGATATTAGAGACATTGTTAGGAGATAGTATTTGCAACAGGAAGTTATGATAAGAACAAATAGCATTCTATTATAGCAAATTATTGCATGTTGCAATAATTATTATATAGCTATTCGTTAAGACTACGGCTTCAGAGATGGTAATGAAACATTTTGGTTAAAAGGTTGATCCAGTGTTTTGAAGTAAAACTTAATATAGAAGCTGACCGATCTCACGTATGTTCGAATTTGTATATTAACGCATTTGTGTACTTTTATCAAGCTCTTACGAGCACTTTTGCTCAGGGTACGTTAGTGTTCCCCTTCTTGTGTAGTTAGTAGTAAGTTCAATTTTTGGAAAGCGGATTACGAACGTATTAAATATTACTTGCGTAAATTCAACAGCAATTCTTTTTAAATTTGTTCTGTTATGTTTAGACCCCCGTATGTCCCATCGACAAACGTATTCTAAAACCAGCCCTGGCATTTTTAATTATAAACCGGTAGAATGCGTTTACGAATTGTAATTTACCTTCGCAATTTACACATTTTATAAAAGAGTAACTTTTAATGTCCAAACCGCTGTCGTGTACTATTGTACCCAGAAAAGTTGAATATTGACAAATATAGATTAGTTGCATAATCGCCAATAGCTTGTATGAAGTCGAAGATAAAATAAATTTTGACGTTTTCATCTGAGAAAAGACATCGTGTGATACTCAAAATCTAGCAACTCATTAAGTACTCTTCATAACTGTCCGCGACTCTCATCATTATTTCTCACCTTCCTCGCCGGAAATTTTCAGGTCTTGCGTTGAAAAATTCACCCAACCAGGTCTTGAGCCAGGTTTTCTTCACTGTCGAATTGTACGATTACCAGCTTCATTTGCCAGTGATAATCTGTCAAAGCGAGGAAAAAACGGCGCATGAAAGAGAACCTTCCAGTAAGTTCTCGCAGAGTGGCTTTCACAATCCTTGTAACGTGTGCTCTCGCGCTGCCGTGGAGAAGGATAACTATGCCTCACTTGTCGGATCTTTTCTATTCACTCAGCCTCGTTCACTCGCAGCAGCTAGGCCACATACAAATCCTTGTTTGGCGTCTTTCTCTTGTCAAGTAATTTTCAGTGTACCAACCTCTGCGTGTTTGCTGTAGTGGGATTCTTCAAGCCCTACCAAACGCAAATCATCGTCTTTTTGAGATGGAGATCTGTTTTACCTCTAGGCTTGAGTATCCCAAACCTGCCTATTCTTTTCTCAGCTTTATGTCGACGTGGAAACACCACTTCTAGTGATCGGTGATAATTCTGTGTCGCCGTTTTTATTTGGACAACTTAGCAATCACTGAAACAATACATTTTGATTTTTACTAGCTATTGCAATAAGCTATCTTAGATTGACATGATCTATTTTTTGGGTAGTTTGTCAAGGTTTTCCTTGTCATATATGGTTGAATGACCAAGTGCATTCGTCCTGCACATAGTCTCTTTATTAACTCTTAGAGTTTAGCATTTTACTCTAATATTGATTGCTTTCAACGTATATTTGGCATATTTATGAGTAAAAATACATGCAAAATATATAAAACAATCCTAGTGAGCAATATTTATACCATCAAGCTAGGTTTTAAGGTGAATGATCATCGGGAAAGTTTCCCTGCGAGACCTTGCGGTGATACCAAGAACAGCTTCACAACACTTGATGCACCTGCCAGTGTTGTTACACTTTTTTTCTCTAATGATTGGAATTGTTTATGCATGCTCAATATAATCCATCTAAACAGTATAACTCATGTTTTTGGAAATATTTTAAACTCTTCTGATTGAATCCGATGGTTAAGTACTAAAAATGCTTCCCTCCAGAAATCAGTTATAGCTATGTAAAGATAAATGGCATGTACTTAAAAGATCTAACTGATCAAGCATTGGTCTGTATTCTCAAGAAAGAGGGAAATAAAAAAAAAGGAAAGCAGGAAGGGAAAAGAAGTCCCAAACCTAATGGATCAGGTCGAGTCATTTACCAAATGATGCTTCTTACTAAACACAGTGTCAGTGTACAAATATTTTGCACCTTACTCTCCGCTAGGCCCCAGCGAACTTGGTATCTAATTCTCAAAGGATGGGCAAGTTTTTAATTTGTTTCCAAAATCCTTCTTCCTTCGCCGAAAACCGTGCAAAGATATCATACACTTTGTCTGTCTTGCAGAAAGCTTAATGCCTTACCTATTTTGCGTTGATACTCACCGAAGCCCCCATGTTCAGACAGGATCTGGATCAGATAATAGGAGAGGTGGCCATGTTCCCTGTTGATCCATTAGGTGACTTCACTAATTAGGCCTTTTGCGACTCGTGTTAACTTCTTGTTCTGATCAGGTTCTCTGCTGGTTGGTCAATTGTGGAGCCATTTGGTGCAAGTATTGCTACGATAGGACGGTCTCTGTCCAAGAACAATTTATCATCATATTGGTAACAAAAAGTCTCAATCAATTCCATAGGCAGATAAAATCACTGTACGTGCAAATTTCAAAAACACATAGGCGTTTTCAATGCCTTGGACAAAAGTGGAGTTTGAAATCTAGTTTACGCATATATTATATTGAATGGAATTCAATGGCTTTCTGGAGGATATTATATATTTATAGGAAAGGAGATATATACTTAAAATATTTATTATAAAATAGACAGCCAAGGACGCAACCATAATATTATGTTTATCTTCATTATTGTTAACAGCAAAGAAAACAGTCAGGAGGACAATTGTTTACTCAATATTTATGTTGCTTTCTCAAGTTTTTGGTCTAAGTTTCACTTACACCCAGAACAGCAACTGAACTGTGGAATAGGTAGTCAATCGCAGAAGAGGAAAGCGAAAATCAGGTAGTTTTTAATTGGAGATGGTGACATAGAAGAAATGGAACCGCGTGAGACGCCGAATTAGGCCTAAGCAGAAAAGGAAAAAAGCAACGAATGAGCATATAGAAAACGCATCGGAACGAAAACCGAGCGCACAGTACCTAAACAAGACAAAATTAAGATGCTTCCTCAACGTATACAGCAGGAAGGTGCTGATAGCAATGGCTGCTATATACTCGCACGTATGTCGCTTTGTACTAAGAATAGCTGCAGTCAAGAATTACCAGCAAGAGTCCGTCAAGCTGAGTGCGTAATTAAGCCATCTTCCTGTGGCGGCGAACAAGGCGAGCGGAGCCAACTTAAGATGGCGAAATCCCCATAATAAAGGGTTTTACCCGACCGAACTAAGTGGGAAAAAAACCGAGGGGGAAAAAAGAACAATAAGGTTTGGAAGACTATATATATATATAATTTGACAGAGTAACATTGACTTGGGAAAGAATTTATCCCAAAGCAAGCACAAGCTAGAAGAAATGGAAACAGATTTGACCTAGTAGCTCGGATAGTTTGCCGTTCTGGTTGAAGAAGAGTGGCAAAGGGGACTCCGTTATTTCGATGGAGTTAAAAACGAAAAAATGCGCAGACTATAATAAGGGAAAGGAGAGAGTAAAGGCTAAGCAACAGGACAAAAATAATAGTCGCAAGACAACTACTCTGATCAGACGACGATTGAAGACTAAAAGTGCGATAACATGAATGATTGCGACCATGTGTTGGCAAAATAAAAATCCGCTGTTTGACATCAAAAAGGGAAAGAAAGAAAAAAAAATCGGAGCTTTCAAAAACGTTTCCAAGTAACTTCAAACCTTGGCAAGTGAGTAAACACAGAAACTGTAATACACGTGCTGCCCTTAGCTTAAGAAAAAAGCTACAAATGCGAATTATCGTAACTCTTTCAGAGGACCCATGTGCTACAACAAATAATACTCTATTTTGATTTCGAACTGTTTAAACTCTTTAAATTCACTTCGAAAATAATGATTTGGCTTTCTTGCTATATTAGCTTATGACAGAAACTCTTATTAAATAATTAATTATTGTATATATGTATAGTTATTATAATTAATTAAAAAATTAAATAATTGTTAATATAGACGGATTTGCGGCCAGTCATGTCCTTACCTCACCGCACCTAACATGTTGCTTTTTTGCAGTTATCTTATTAACCTAAAATGAATAAATTCGACTCACGTTACACTTTGCCTAACAAACAATAGTCTAGCTGCAGACTGACACATTTACAGTACGAATTTCTTCAACTCATTGCAGCTCTCTCATTATAGTAGTTCTGTTTCTCTGACTGAGCCAATTTGTGAACAACATTTATTCGTTCTCACATTGAATGTCCTAACATTCCAACTACTATACTGCAGCTATTACATCATTCTATTCTAACACTTGATTCGTGTTGTACACAATTTTAGATCCAGTTGTGTTGTATCCATTACCTCGTTTTAAGTATCCGGGTGTGATGATCACATTTCTTGATTTTTTAGTTTAAATGACTCCATTACTTTTCCGGGGCTTTTCTATCACCCTGTTCCACAGATTGAGTGTTCTGTCAAAATAATTCTGCTTCCACGTTAGGACGTCCCCAATAACCTTGTTATTTTGTTATGATTAGTCCATCAACGCATTGCAAATATACAATTATTTGGATTCTCACATATAAAAACCAAACTTATTATAGTGAAAAAAAAAAGTGTCATTTTTTCGTTCGCAACCTCGTTTCTTTCCCCATGTGTATAATTACATGTCTCCATGAAGTTTTTGAAAACCCCGAAAAAGATTTTATTCATCTAGGCTAACTCATACCTCTTGTTTACCAAACCTGTGTGGTTTTCAAACGTTTCGTCGTTATCATCATCACAGCGGAACCGCAAATAACGGTACCTGCAAACAAAGGGGCTGGCTTGTTGTTCAAATAGTTCTAATGAAATTCTTTGTTCGATTTGAAATTCAAGTCGTTGATAAGTTTCTGTTTTAATCTCCAAGTAGTTCTTTCGCATCATCGTTTGACACAGATCAAGAACGTGGTTCGGTAATGTGGCTCATAAAATCGCCATTTGCGCTTATGTGTATGCTCATGTCCTTTTTCCTCGATTATTATGTGTATCAATAGTTTTATTTTTACTGCACATAAAGTTTTGAGTTGAGTGATTCCCACCAGGTGATGGTTACATTGCTGTCTTAACTGTCAACGGTATGTCATATCATAATAGATTATATATATATGTAGATACATGTACATATATATATATACATGTATATACATATATATATAGAGACAGAGAGAGAGACAAATGTCCTGTCTAAATTCGGACAGATCTTGTGGGGCTGCTTGTCACAACAACTATCGGCTCATCCGCCATTCTTGACCTTTTCCTTCGAAAAAACCCAGAAACTTATTATGGTGAAAGTTCTTTGCTTATCTATATAATTGCCAGTCTCCATGAAACTTTCGAAAATCCGGAAGAGTTTTATGAGATCAGACGGGCAATTCTCAATAAGGGTCAGATTTAAAAGGATCAAAATTCTTCACTACAATACGAACGGCCGTTTCTAATAAACCCGGATTTTTGATCCGGAAATTAGCGGCTGTTTTTTTACCGGTGTGCACTGGGCCTCACATGGGTATTTGCCATGATAGTGTGGGACTTAGCTAACATTTTTTGACTGCAGTACCACTAAATTCACGCTTTGTTCTGTTGTTGGTTCTGGACCGGCACTTGCCTTGATAATACTTTGTTTTCGAGCGGAACTTACTTTTTAACTACCTCATGGCTCAATAAGATTCTTTTAGTCAGTATTTTGCTCGCTCTTTTTCATCTTTGAGTTTCATGACCTTCGTCACGTAGTCGGATATTTCAGCGTTCTATTCATTTTAAAGCATCTAGTTTATCATAATGTCGGTCCTAAATTGGTTCCCTGCGTTCCTTTCAACTTTTACCTTTTTTTTTTCGGACAGTGTATGGTGCGCCAATGTGTGAGTCATGTCGTCGCATATTTGGACGTTGTATATGATGCACGAATCACTTGGTGCCTCTCCCATTCTACTTAGGCACGCTTGGAAACATGCGTAGGCAATAAGTCAGTTGGTAAGTCACTTCTCCAAAGCCCATGTACCGCTGTTTGATTTCTAGCATCAACTTAGACTAGGCAGCGACTCGTGTTGTACTTTGCCATTCCTGTTGCAGGCTTACGATAGTATTCCTTTTAGTCTTCTATCTGGTAAATGCATGGCCCTTATATATTTCTTCTAGCTTCTCGATCATGATATCCAATGGTATAGTTTTGTTCTCAACCATAGCGACAAAGGAAGAAAACTTGGGATATTCGTGAACAGGGGAAAAAGCTTCGCAGCCTTCGATAATATCTCATCCGGCTTTGGAACTCTCCTTACTGCTATTTTCTAGCCCACTTCCACGATTTATTTTTGAGCCAACCCGGTACTGAACCTTTATAGCTGTTCGTCTGTAATGCATCAGAAACAGTTTTCCGATTGTTTCCCTGTTAAATTGATTTGAGAGTTTGTGTTAGAACGCTAGTTTACCTTAGGCTATTTTGCAGCTTTTTCGGCGTAAATCTTCTTCTATGTCTTTAGTAAACACTTTGTAGTTCTCTTCTTTAATCCGCATGAGTTTTTTTTCATAGGGTGGCTGTGAGTTCACTAAGTTTTCCTTCTGGTTCTCTTGTAAGTTCTTCTGATTTTTTTGTCCACCAGTATCTGGGCTTCCGTTTATTGATCACAAAGTATGATAGTCTGCGCGGCCTTACGAGTCTCATTATATCCATTAATAACTAATTAGAGATTTCTTCCATGTAACCATTCCAAAAAAGCGCTTTTCAAGGCGGAGTGCATCTGTCTTTCTAAGCCGATGGCCACTGCGTACAATGCATTGGCGATGTCCAGTGACTTTGTCGGCTTCATCCAAACTTTACGTAGGTCATAAAGAAATTTTTGGAGCTTTTGTGAACTAGAATAATAGCGATGCCACACACTTATGTACATTTATTCGGAAATTTGTAGCAGCTGTACAAAACACTTGTATATAGGTCCACCAAAATTTTTATAAAGCCGTTACTTCTCTCAGTCCTTTCTACGGCAAGCTTTTTACGGTTGTAGTTAACGGCCATATCTTTGCGGCCATCGGTTAGCCAGGCCGCCATTGTTTTACTGGCCTTGTTTGATTTAAAGACCTGGCTTACGTCGACCTTTTGTTATACTATATTTTTGTTCACAGAGTTATCTCAGATGCCTTCCGGTACCTGTTGAGATTTACCTGAAGCATTTTTGGACTTTATCTTTAATACTAGTAGCTAGGTGCTTGTTTCCACTTAATATTTTGGCTTTAATAGGTTGTTTAAGTAGTGAGGAGGCCATCTTATTGGCGATGTGACCCTTAAACATGCATGCGAAGCACTCCGTTTTATCGCACGGTCGTGCCTGTCCTACTATAGAGCATCTGTGGCAGCATTTGTTGTCAAATTTGTTGTTGGGACAGTTGAGTGCCTTTTGTTCCACTTTCAGACAGTTGAAGCAGTACTGAATTTAGCTTTTCGCGCGCTCGCTCATGGGCTTGGTCGCTAGCATTTTGAGCATTCGGGTTAGAACGGCCTATTGTTCCTTGCGTGGGTGCTCCAATTTTGACCTCTTTGACTCTTCTTTAAGTGTAACACCAGTCTGTCGCAGATGTAGTCAACTGTGTTAATGTTCTCCAGGTTTTTCGATTCGTATTGAAGTCAACGGCCCCGCTTTAGCTAAAGCGTTCAAGTTAGCTTTAACGTGGATCTTTCGAACTATCCCCATCCAAACTCGCCATTTTTCTCTGTTCTCTTTGAGCAGAAGGAATCCCGTTCTGGTTTGAAATGCCTTCCTCAACACTTAAGCAGCCTGGATCAATAATTTGTTCGAAGTTTCGTGGTAATTTCGCGTAAGAGTCATTTTTCGGGATCGTGATTCGTTCTACCCTGAATTCCGCCTCCTTTTTCCACTGGGATGATCACCTGCTTCGGCCGCCTCGTGTGGATATTATAGCCCGCCGGTAATCTTCAAGGAGATATTCAATTACTCTTCTACTTTCATTACGATCTAGATCGACAGGCAAATGGATTATTGAGGTGGTGCTTTGGAGGATAGTCCGTGTCCATTGAAGTTGGCGTTCTCCGCAAGGAGTTAGAGGATCCTATCAATGCCCTAGCATCCTCGTAATGGTAACAATTTAATTGAGGTCTTAATCAGTTTTAGCCCCAGCCCCGTCTACTGGGACATTAACCCAAGCAGCGATTCTTACCTCCTTTCCTGCTAAAACTACAATATGGACCCTAAGTCGGATCGCTCAGTAGCTCTGTCCCAAAAAGCTATAGGAATTTGTTCTTTCTACCACATTTTCTGACGATCGGGATTATCTTCAGTGCCTCTTGCTTTGTGTGTCTTCTCTGTTCTTGCGTATGCCTTCTCTGACCGATTCTTTTTGATCAGTAATACACTATTTTTTTTCTTAGTCGCAACTCTCTTTTTTTAAGGAAAGTATTAATTGCTAATTAAGTAGCCTGCACGTGTTGCGTTTTTTGCCCCTTCTGCACTTCCATTTCTTTGGGGCTTTTAACCTGCTAGCAACTTGAATTTATTTCCGTTGGAGTTCTTGCGTGAAGCGTATTTCAGCAACACTACTACGAGTGAGCATTGTTTGAGCACGATTTCTGTTAAAAAGATAGTTGAGCGTTAGAAAACGAATTTTGTTAAAAAAAAAACTAGTGCGTTGTTTAGACTACATCTTAAGTGGGAATCTGAGAAAATAGGAATTATCGTATACATGATTGTCAAAAATTATATTTTTTACCAGTCTAAAAAGTTTCATTGAAATATGTGTTTTTGTTTAGATACAAGTTTAAAAAGACACATAAGGAAAACATTTGAATTTAATTGGACCATCGCATTAATTCACTCAATCTACAGAGTTCTGTATTGCATCAAGATCTATATTTCTCTATGTTATAATTTATGTAGTCCAACAAGGGTCATTATGTTATCATTGTTATTCACGTTATGATGTTATCATATTCTTTCATTAATATGTCATTGCTTCCGGGTCATATTTTTGCGCTTTCCAGGCTTATTTAGCTCTTTCTATTATTCGTAACGCTCGACTTTTACACTTCAAGCATTTATCGCTTTATACTTACCGATTATTAGCTTTACTGCATGAATCGTATTTAATGTCATTGCTATATGAACTCTACCTCAGGTCCTACAAATAGAAATTCTGATAGAAGAATTGTGTGAGCAAGCTTTGGACTAAAAAGAAATATAGAGTACAAGATATTTTACGATTTTAAGATTGTGTTCTTCAAGATTCGGTTAAGGATTATTTCCAAAAAATGCATTTAAATATATTTAAGCGTATAACTTTGATTTATATGGTAAAACTTTTAGCCTAACGCTAATGGTAGACATAGGATAGGCTTTGGTTTACAATAATGACGACCGCTGCTACAATTATCCAACTATTTTTGCATTTCGAATAATAAAATGACATAAGCTGATGATAAAAGCAATATCAACACAGTAAAGATTACAGTACTAGGCCATAACTTTAACTCCCGCATTCCATGAACTTAAACGCTATAAGTTTATAACATAACCGTCGACTCCATACATAAATCATTATATGCGCGTCGATTTACTTAAAAAAGCATTGAATAATAATAGTGGGCACGGAATATGGAAAATATACAGCCGTTGGAAATACTTCAGCGAGCAGGTCCCAACGTAATAAGGTAAGAACTTCTGGTTACGCTAAAAAAGAACTGTTGTTAATTTTCTTAAAGGTAAGGATCTTTAAAGAAACGTAATGCCTAATATTAGTAAGAACAAAGGCTTTTCATCTTTTGTTTATACAAATCACATCTAGAAACCAAATTTTTATATATTTTTTAATATATCTTCTTCAATTTCCGCTTCAACATCCGCTAGGAGTTCTTCCGCGATGACCCACAGGATTTAAATTGTATTTGTCTCATACAAGTCAATTAGCTTAAACGGAAATTATTAGCACTTTAGACCACATGTTCTGGAAATATATTCTGCTGTACAATACCACAAGGATTATATATATGTATATATATATAATGCAGTGATCGCTATTATTACAAAATACTCTCCATTTGGTGGTTCTAATAAAACTAATTAGTTAATTTTTCCGACAGCTATTGAAACAAATCGTTTTCCCACCAAAGCTCATATTTCATTAATCGGTGCTCCATTGCATGTTTTATTTGTCATATTTTGTATAATCGCTGAACAAATTATTAGCGAAGGTAATTTTTAGCCTTCAACCTCTCTAGGGGTCCTCTACTTCTATAGCGGACCTATTTGGATCAGGACATAACCTAGTATCAGATAATAGACTTTACATTTCTATGATACATGTTTGTTGGAATCCATAGCTATGCAAAGCTGGGTGCAGGCAGCTGAATGCGAAATTCATGCCTCAAAAATATTATAGTTCATATCCTTAACTACAATACTGAAATTTGCTGCTTCAAATTACGCCAGTAATATGTAACTAGTATACAAGCTGTATAAGTAATAAAAGCTATAGTCTGTATCTTTAAGGCAATACTTTATAACAGGCAGTATATTAATATTAAGGATGTGATTTCACGCCTTTAATAAGTCCTTTCAGATCTTTTATTTACTTATAAAATTCATCTATTACATACATTGGGTGCGTCTGAGTTGGTTGAGTTAACTCAATCGCAACCTTGACATATAGGATACTTGCGGCACTGGTTAGTAAGATACGAGTTTACTATCTGCTATTACATTTATTACGGATTTATTTAAATTATAGCTAGGTAACCATCCGGGCTGTAGAATTAGACCTACGAATCTGATGGTTGTTTTTAGTAGTATAGAGCTGTAACCCTACTAAACGATATCTCAACGGTTATCCATAATATACATATATGCAGTGACCAGTCATGTGGTGCATGTTGTTACGCTCTTTTGGTACGTCATGTTGTGTGTTGATGGTGCAATGCACCCGGCGCAAAAATGCTACGTCCTTGCAAAGAAAAGCTTTATCAAAGTGAAAATAATTTCATAAAATCGATTGATAATATCGAATAATAATAAAACAGTGAATACTGCATTCCCATTTTTGATGCACTATCAATCTTGGTTTATTCAATTTAAGTAACGTGTGTCTTCCACAAAGATTGTTTCGTTCTTTCTCTTGATTACGATGATGGTAAAAATAATCATAGTTAAGAAAGGAAAATCAATCTTCGGATTTGCTTTTGGTTCTGCCTAGCTGCAATGACTTTTGCAGAACTCACGCCGGCTGAGTTGGCCTTACCGAACTCTTTTCCATAGTGTCCTTTTTTCACCCTCATTCAGAAAATTTCCCAAGTTTTTTAATGAATCACCTGCAAAATATTTTTTTTGTTACTCCATATGAAATTTCGTAGGTTTCTTGGATCACAACAATTCTTCAAAAAATTGTGCTTTAAACTATGTAATAATCTAAATCAGACTTCTCAGTAGGTGATACGTCCTACCTGTTTAATGCAAACGGCATACCAAAAAAGGTACTCAATGGCTCACTAATTTTTTTTATATTCGTCACTGCTTGTAAATCCAATAAGGTAAATAAAGATCGAATTGTTTCGAAGAACACACCTCTTCATCGCATAAGCGCGGGCTGCCCTTTCACTCATGTGACACTGGGTGATATTGTAAAACATAATTCATCTATCGCATCATTCAGCACTTTTTATGACGAATAAATTTCAAAAAAAAGTTGCTTGAAAGTTCTGAATGCAAGGAGCAGGGGTATAATGTTGTAGAATATAGAGGAGTAACAAAAAGTCAATAGAATAGTTAACTGCGCGTATGGAAACTCAGTTCTCTCCGCTACATTACACACTAACAGCATGACATCCTGTACGAAAACGTATTATACCAGATTCAGGGGTGATCACCATAGCGTACGAACTTCCTACCACAATTCCACAACAAAATTCCAATCCCATTAAAATACGCGAAAACAGTTGCGCTGTCTTGCAATGATATAAGAAGGGGCTTCATTAAAACACTAAGGCACTTATTTAAACATAGACCAATCAATGACCTGATAAGATTTACACAAAGAAATTCATTGAAACGGAGCAGTTGCATTAAGTTATCTTCGTGTTTACAGAAGTAATTAACATATAATAGTATGATAAAGTAGTTGCTTAGTTAGTTAATATTAAGACAGAAGTATGGACGCTTATACTACGACAACGGACCTATACGACTATTACGACAAAAGTAAGTTGCAAAGGTAGTACATCTATTTAGAGGAGACAGCCAGATGGAGCGCATATGACATGCTCCTTTGAACAAAAGGTTGATCAAGAGCATTGTCTTTATCGCCAAAGGTATACACAAACAACCAATAAAACAAAAAAAAAGGTAGTGCACAAAATAAAGCCACTGCTGAGTAGGACAGAAACAATCGTCGATTATCTTACCTGAAAGAAAAGTATAGGCTATACTAGAGCTACGGTTCTCAGTGGTGAGAGAGTAATTTGGATATCTTTATGGAACATAATGTGACGATGAAATATTTCTCTATGAAGTCAGTGGCTCAGCGATTAGGTTCAATTCAGCCCTTAGTACTTCTAGGACAGAGAAAGCGGTTGCAGAAATGCACAGGCCTAAAAATATTCAATGCAATATGAGTACTTAAAGATCATTAGCACCCTAAAGATAATCAAATGTTAGCAAGCCTAATGTCAAAGACTAGAAAAAAAATCCAAATAAGTGGAGATTTTTAACCTATAGGCCTATACAGAATTTAAAAAAGCCGAAAGTCAAACAACCATGTTTGCTATACATAGATGTATAAATGAAAACGACCACACTTCCGGGAGCCTCACTGGCAACACTAATGCGATTGATGGGATATAGTCCCATAAAAATGCTATATCACCAATAGACGTAATGTTTATATGTAAAATATATAAGACTGCTGCTAAAACGTTTCAGGGAGCAAGCCGTGTAAGATCTAATCAACTAGATTGTACAAAATCTGGTAGATTGTGTCAACGATCTGTTACATTTTTTTTTGTAACATATTTGTCAATGCAAACCAGGCGGAATAGAAAAAATTTATTGAAACAACACAGTTCCCAGGATCAATAGCACTAGTTAATGACATTCCAGAAAATTAAAAGCATGCGACTGCTGGACTCGAGAAACACGAATTCTGCGATTGGCAGGGGTATAACATACGACTTCGCAAAATTTTGTACGGCGACTAACGCGGCTTAATCTACATGACAACGGCGTGAAGTGAAAACTTTTGGCAATGAACATTACAAACACAGAGCAGTCCGAGTACTCGCAGCGTGCAAGGAAATCTATTGTACTCTGGGCTTCAGACGCTAAATTGCTTCTATAATGAAACATTCGGGATTAATCCGGCAAGTCGGATCAGTGTTCAATGATTACCTCAAGATAAAGCTCCTTCCTGAATCTGACACTAAGCTCAAACACAACTAGAGCTTAATTTTAGCTGACGCACTTTATTTCTTAACTGCCATAACGGAAGTGGTTAGCCGATATTTTGTATTTCTTTCATGACATATATGTATAATCTCAGTTGTAAAGATCCTGTGAAAGGACGATGAGAATCGTGGTTCCATCGAAAGTCTAAACGGTTTGTGTTTCCAATGCCGCCGTTGGCCTTTCATCAGACGGCTAGCCATAACTGGGATATAGCATTTGCTACCTATTGCTCCGCTGCAGCAGCTATTTATGTTTACTAGATGGTGAAACTTGTCTATTTTGTTGCGTTACCCACGAAAGGGTCGTTAGGTAATTTTTTTAATAATAACTTCAGTAATCAGGGTTTAAACCCTGATCACTGAAAAGTGCCAACTAGTAAATGTTAGGTTATAGAGAGCATAACGCCCGTTTCAAGTTTATTGGATCGAAGAGCGTTGCTGTCAACCTATAATAGTATGATTCCCAATCGAAGTCTTCTATTTCTAGTGGGTTAGGGAGATTAACTGCTCGTAGCACGTGGCGTCATACTACTCCGCCTTGTATGTATGCTTGCGGGCGTCTAAGTTATCCCTCCCGAAGAGGCCAAATTCCAATATAATGTCAAATGAGTTCTGAAGGGCGTAAAGTCATGCAAAATACATATTTGCTTTGCCATTCAAAAAGAAAGATGTAACGGGTGTCCTCTTTAGTCTTTAAGGTTAGTGTGGTGCGAGAACCCGCGACATAGATGAATATTAAGACTTAAACCTTTCCTTGAAGGCGGTAACCATAGACAACTGCACTTGCCAACGGAGAATATTGATATTCTTGTTATCTCGGGAGATAAAGGTCATATGGGGTAACGAAAAAGGAAATTGGACAAAACTGAAGCTAAAACTCATCCCCTAAAAACGAAACGTGTCAGCGGCCTGGGCATTGCTTAGTACTATTATCAGCTCATTAAATCCGATTATGTTAGTTCCAAGGACCATCTAATATACTGCGTATCTGTAAATATAATTTACAACGATTTGAATGTTTGCAGCGGTTCCGGCGTAACTTTAATCACAAGCACCACTAACTGTGGCATTTTTCGAGGACTGACTGAACCTCAGCTCCTTTTGAATCTGCCATTAGGTTCAATTGCATTTCTCTAGTGCAGCTTTCTTAAATGTCAAACCACTGTTTGAAAGTATTGTTTTAACCAATAAGAAGTAATTAAAGCGAGGTTAATTAGCTTATTAGGTTAAGATCCTAGCGTCTTGAGCGGTTTAAATTTCTTGCTTATCTGCAGTGATAGTTTCGTTAAGGTTGTGGCAGTCTTGTAGTAAAGTGCAGCCAAACAGGACTTTGTAACTAGACCGTTCCATTTTCTCAATAAAAATGTGTGTATCGTGTTATAAGATCGTGATCAGGCTTTTTTGGTGACAACGTACTTTCAATTTTTTACGTCTAATGAGTCTTGAACTTTGTCTTATTCAGTTCTCAACGAACTGTTTTCTGTAGCATTTTATCATACTGGAAGCTGCTGCATTGTCACGAAATGCCGACTTGAGACGTCGGTCCTAAATTGGTGATGCGCACTGCGAGCAGCACACTCAACAATATAACCCTAGTGTATAACAAAATCCTTTTTAAAGTGCCACCTTCACAATATTTAGAACAAAGGCAACAAATAACGATTTATTATATTATTATATATTAGATTATTATATATTAAAGTTAATATCTATTAACTTCACAGCGTAGAAGCAGTGATTAGCACTTAGCATTTTCTACAATGGGGCAGATCAAATTCCGTTTGTTAAAAATGGGGTTCTAAACTTCTGACAAGATATTGTAACTACTATATTAATTCATTTCTAGATTTTTCTTTTTATATAATCAAATATATTTTAATAATTTCAAATATATTTTCCGTTCATAGCGACAAGCTATAGCGACCTTAAGCAATTGAAAATGTGGCCTAATACTCTTCGAAACGTCTTTTTCTTAGAGAGACTTCTGACAACCTAGCTATCGCTGTGTTCAAGAAAAAACCTATCGGTAATTCGTACCGTTGTTTCATACCTTGAATTGTTCACTTTATAGGCAAGGATCGTATATCGCAGTAATGCGTTATCGCGTAATTTTGCTGTCCAATTTTAGAGAAAAAAACAGCTTGGAGGAAAACACCGCTCATTGCTTCATAACAATAAATTTCTTTAGCAGGTATGCTGCAACATAATATGAATCTATTTATATATAAGTGTGTGCTCATTTTATTCAAAAGATTAGTTTATTGATTTTGGTCTTAAATGATATCTGAAGTCTATATAAATCTATATGAACCCATAGTGCATGTATCGAGTACATTTGTCCCAAACTTGTGATCTTTTTAAATTCGTAGGAGTCCGAAAATACTTGCAAATGTATGTTGCTTAAAATTACTTTGCATAACGTACAATGGGGAAACTTCTTCCAGGTTGGTGGAAATGGCAATATTTTCTATCCTCAAGTATATTCAGCTTCTAAGGATATCGAAATGTATATGCGATATATAGTCTACGGAGATTATTTAACTTAAACTAATTCTGGCACCTTAGATCAATAGCAAAAGCGAATCAAGCGCTACTACACTAGGTTTTTTCTTTATGCAGTTCCTATAGAACGGCTTAGGTTTTATACGTTTGCGTATATAGCGTAAATAGATAGTTGCGTAAATAGATAACTACTTCTCGTAATCAAAGGTCGGCTATTTCTTGCTGACCTGATAAGACAAAAAGCAAGCTAGCGATAGTGGCTCATTGTCATTTAAAAAACAAATATTTTTTTAAAAGATGAGGAAAGAACGGATCGACCGTCTTATTCTTTGATGACAAAGTCTTGGAGAATGGCGTTAATTTGGCGTTTATATTTTTCCTCAACTGGTTGTGATAGACAAAAAGATGCCACATCCAAATTCATGACGTTGATAGTATTTATAGTGGTAAATTTCTGTTTACCAATCAAGGTATGCGTCTCCGTCAAAGCGATTTTCTCTAAAAGCTTGCCGTGTTCTGATTTCAGAACAACTGAAGCGTGTTAATAGCTGACGTTATTCCTGGAGATGTCGTTACCCCACAGTATCCAATCAAAATCAATTATTAGAGGCTACATTATAGTAGTTTTTTTATCACTTAAAACGGGTAACAAAAGAAAGTATGCTCCGATAAGGATCTTCAATCGGGACTTCAATTTTAAATGAATATGCTTCTTGTGCTAAAACTCTCTGCTAAAGGCGATACCTCGTCAATGACAGAACAGAAGGTAAAAATACTCCTCTAAATATCGGGAACGCTTACCCAATTTATCGCCAATTTTGCATTTGAGTTAAATTAACTTTAAAAAACAACAGTATCGTCTTCATGGTTCGACGTCGCTGTAGGTAATATCCATGATATTGTTAACCATATAAATTATCTAGGCGGGTGTCGACCCAATTTTTCTAATTTGTTTCATTGTAATGTAGTACTTAGAGTTACCGATATTCCTTGCAAGGTATTTGTTACGAAAGCTTTATACTGATACATATGATCTTCTAGAATTAAAACTTAAAAGAAAACACGGCACAAAGTTGTATTTCACAACCACTCTGTGGTTTTTCGAAACAAGTACTTCGTGGTCGTAGACATGTTATAGAGTTGTCGAAATATGGTCAACCAGGGAATGCTCACAGGGGTAGTGCGTAGTAATTAAGATTTCTTAGTGGTCTATGCTATAGATAACGATGGCACTCTTGGATCCTGTGCTGATTTTAAAGTAGTGGAAAAACTTTGAACCAACTTTATTCAGGGTACAGCTAACATCTATATAGCCGCCGGACTAAAACAACAAAACAGTTATTATTACCAACACCTCAATACATGCCAGCTTAGATGTTTAAAATGATAACCTTCTGATGAAGAATAGATTACTCGTGGCGGAGTGAACTCATTGCCATTTACTTACTTCATAAAGATAGATGGGTTAAAGTTACAATAAACTGCATAACGACGTCTTTCCATTAGCGCACGTATCTACTAAATATGTGCGCCATTGGAATATATATATTGAATATTTAAGGCAGATATTATAATTATTGCATAATGTGAAATGCGTTTATCGCATTTTTAGCACATTTTAGGCTCGTGTGTCCATAATATATTTTTGTACAGATGTACTAAATTGCACTATTATTCTATAAATCTCTCGATAAACTTAGCTTCCGCATCAACAAGGATTTGATCAAAAATGAACAGGAATCAAAATTTATGACAACGAGTAAGTAAATTGAAATCTCTTTGATAAAAAATTCCACCACTGAATTTACAAAATGCGAGCTAAAATTATTTTCAGGATTTGGGCTTCTAAAACTTAATTTTTGACAATCCCTGTAGAGGTTGCAAAGAGGCTAACTATCCAAAGAGTTAGAAAACGTTTAAAAAAATTCAATTTATGAGGAATTGTAACGTTGCCCATGCGTATTCGTAGTCTCTCAAATAAAACGCTAACCGATCACCAACCAAAATATTACATTGAAGAAAATGAAAAACCGCCTGGAAAAAAAGATGCGCATGTGCAAGTACTATGTCAACTTTATCAACACTACGAGTCAAATTTTTAAAGTAGAAAAAAAAGCCCGAATTTGAAGATCTTATTTTTGTACTAGTACGCGTTTTTAATAGTGAGCGGAGCAGTGTTTCACGAACTTCAATATTAAGGTGTACAAAGAATTAGTCTCCAGTTGACTGGTTAATCACTGTAAGGAACTATACTGCTAGGACGTTCAATGAATTCTACACCCAATTCGAATAACCACTACCTAAGTATACAATCAAAAGAAAATTAAATCAAGTACGGAGTGGTATATATTCCCAAGGTATAACATGCCGTACCAAGGTGAATAGGTATTAATTTAGATACAGATATATAGATAGTGAAATAATAATACAATGTACGTGTTCGGTCACTAATCCCGTAGTGTTAAAATGCTCAATCGGGGGCTACGGTGCGCGAAACTTACCGAAAGTAGAAACTAGGCCGTAAAGACTTAAGGACTGTGCAGAACTTCGTGGTGATAGACCCAAAGTTTTTTTCGGGTGTATTCAATAAAGGCAAAATTAATCAACGACTAATTGGAGCAAGCTCAATAAGCTGTAGATACTTTTCTCGCTATTTGACTGTTCACGCACATATCGTTGAGGCTGACACCTTACCTGTCAGAAGCCCTTGTACCTGTGCCCGGACTTTCTTTTTTGCCTTTTTTGCCTTTTTTGCTGAGGGAGTGTAGACCGCCAGTAGCCTCTTAATTATTATAAGTAACATATTTAAAGATCTCATGTAATAGCGCTTCCAGTTTCAATAATGCAGTCATTAAAAAATTAGTTGGATTAAATTTAATTTTCAACTGTGCGTAAGGAAAAACTAAAGGCCGACTACTAACAAATTGATCACCTGCTATTAAAAATAATGTCTTCTTTTGTAAGGAACTAAAGTTGAACGAGAATGCCTCTTGCTACTACTTTGCATCGGCATGCATCAGATTTACGCCCAATTGTGGCCGCTGGCGTTTATCGGTAAAGTTTCGTGTTCATTGCTTTATCTTTACCGCTTAGACGTTATTATTTCTCATTGCTCATTCTTTTTGTTTGCTGTGAATAACGAAAAACACAATCGAAAATAAATCGATTCTGTATTAATTCCATAGAAGACTATTTGGACTATATATAATATATTCCTGGCCTCATATTCTATCATGTCCTACACAAAGAAAGTATACTAAAGTGGCCTTGGATCAGAGCTGTTTCGGACCACGGCCCGAACCAGCATCCGAACTAATAGCTATTTATTTATATTTTTAACCATTGCACTCAGCCACTGCAACTAGGATTTTGGCATAATCCATTTGTCACTTGTGCGGCTATGCGCTTTACAGCGCAGCGTCATTGACAAGACATTTCCCGAGCAGTTACTGCTCTCACGGCTCTCTCAACGATCCTAGCGCCATCGCACTTCTAGACATCGCACAGGACATTATCATAGTTTCGATAGCTTTCTACATTTATCCCACTTGCCAATATCATTCAATCCTGTCCTAAGATAAACATTCATACACTGGTAAAATATAAACTGAGATTATTCATATTTCGAGAAGTACCACTTAATTTGTAAAATCGACAATTTTAGTGCTAAATTGAAAAAAGTGGTGCATTGAAAGTCGCTATAATCCGAATTTAATATTATCTCTATCTTGTAGAGGTTGAAGAACAAATATGAGCCTATTACAGACACTCAAGATTGTCGAAAGAATTGCAGAATGCTAAACTTGTTCAATTTACTGTTACGTTTTTTGGAAAAGAGCTTGCCATTCACGAAGAAAGTATTCATCAAATCGGCTTCGTGCTACCCCTGTAACAAGCCATATAGATTATCGGTCTGGGTTTATTTGTTAATAGAATGAATATTGGACTAAAAACGTAGACAAAATTATTGAATTGTTGATTGCCAGTAGTAGCAAGGAGATGCTTAGAGAAAGAAGTATATATTAACACCACGCATAGTGTATCTTAATGAACAAGTTAATCCGAGTAACTCATGACTGATGTTCTAAGCACTGTACACCGAGATCTAGGCCCTTTACATTTGGAAAACCTCAACCGTCAATCTCTCCTTTTTATCAGTACCGGCATTTTTTTATTATTAAACAACTACTTATTATAGCCTAATTGCGAAAAAAAATGTGCGAAGAAAGGACAGTCGCGAAGTATAAAAGTACTCTTTACGGGTACGCTAAATTAAAAGTGAAAAACCAATCACGGTGATACAGAAAATGATGAAGTTGATGACGGGAGAACAATCTAAGATTACTTACAACAGTATTTTTCATTTATTAAACGCTCTGTTTACAACATCCGTTTTCAAGAAATGATGCTTTTTCTAGTTGATGTCTATGATGTTTTACACAGCCAGTCAATCACGTGCACGTATTTTTGTTCTTTATAAATGTATGTAAATAAAATATGCAAACCAGCTGTTCTTAATTTTGTGTGAGCGACTACTTCTTGTTTCATCGCTCATATCTCATATATGAACTGTGGTAAGACCAAATTCTCCTAATCAACATTTGAGTCGTGTTGCTGATTTTTTATTAGACAATTCAGCTACCACAGTCATTAAAGTTCTTTTGAAAACATCTCTAAGTCTGAGTTCAGGGAAGTTTTTATACGTTGATGCCTAGTATATACCAATACGAATGAAAAGCTTTAAGGATTCTGTGTATTTTGTGTAGTCTTTTATGCTTCTATCATACAAGCACAGACAATTGCTCCAATTGCTTTATTGACAGCTAATAATAGCTTTTCAAACTATTAACTGGGTTCGCGTTGAATATACTTTTACAGTATTACTTGACGGCTTATTCTATTTACAATTTCACAACGTTCGCGTTATATCTTTTCTAAATTCCCGGGCAGATATGTATTTTGTTTAATCCGGCTTCAATTTAATACATAGAAAGGAATTGGTTTAGCCCTTGTTAATCAAAAACGTATCTTTTGATTATTCTGTTGAGAGACTGCTGATTGGTTAATCCCTGTCTCCACCCTTTCTTCCAAGAGCCTCGTGAGCTGCAGTACTAGCGGGTGCAGCAGCTAACGAAATTGAAAATATTAATCACTTTTTAAACATATCATGGATGCGCGTAAAGGTTAGACTAACCCAGTAACGAATGAAAATAAAAAAAATGCACTACAGAGATCTATGGCGTACTGAGTAGTAAAAGTGGTAAGTAAACTTTAAAAAAAAAATTAAGAACTAATATCAAACAATTATAGGAGCACTGTGACCCTTCATACGATTTTTTTTTCTTTCCTTTTACTTTCTTCTAGCATCAAATTAAGATACCGATAAAGAAGATTATGTTGAAGATTAATGGCACAATGCATGGAGTCTTAAACCATCTTCCAAATTAGAAAATAAAACTTTTATCTCCGAACAGCTCGGAAACATTAAAATAGGCTGTAACAATTGGCGGCCAAACCTTATTCTGGAATACCTTCGATATCCAATATATTCGAAAACGTATATTACTTGTTCTGCATCGGTGTCATGTGATTAACGATGGCTTTTTAAGACACTCAGTACGATACCAATATATAGCCCGCTAAAAATTGTCTACTGCTGCTAGGATAATGGATAACGTCAATTTTTATTATTAATTATTTCCTTATCATGTTCCTAGACTAAAAATCGCGTCAGTATTTTTTAGCCTTTTTGGCATTAGGTGGTGCCAAACGCATAAACAGACTCTCAACTTCCTACAGATATTTCTAGGTCGTTGGAGATAATTAGTAATAAATAGCAAATTTAGTTCAAATTTATTTTAAAAATGAAAAGAATATGTGTTGAAAGTAAAATCATTATAACACTAATAGCGATTTTCAGTCAATGATTTACTCTTCGAGCATGTGCATTAACGGGAATCCAGAACACCTTGACGCGATACCTTACACATGCGTACCATATCGTGGACAGACAGCCGAAGTTCGATAACTGAGATAACACGCAATAGGGTTCATGATAGCTGCAAAATGCACAAACGAAATGAACAGCAAACCCGGATTCATCTAATTTAAGTTCGTCCAGCTGCCATAGCCGTTGTTGCATAAAAACTGGAATCTTTATCAGTGATTTGGTCCCTTTGGTAAAATTTCTTTTTAGAGTCTTCCATAAATAACTCCATACCAGCTGGAATATATACCAACTGGTTGCAGTATGACAGGTATAAGCTCACAGCCTTCTTGAAGGATAGAGGCTTCATCCTGGCTGTCTTGTCCATTTGCTTTCGTGACAGATGATATTAGATTTTTCATGTAAACCACCACTCGCACATACGTCTCTAGATTACTCCATACATTTTAAAATATTCTTAAAGATCACCGCCCTCAAGAGTGCCTTTGATAAAAATTTACACTCAAATATCATGTTTAACAATGCTATAAATAGCTATAAGAAAACGCTTAATTAATGTTAGTAGACATATTGTTTATGTTCGTTTTCGATTTATGATGCATGAGCCTATTTCGTGTTTTTGCTTTTAAATAGCAGGTAAAATACATAGGACTATAGGATATGTCTATCCGTCTGATTTAACCGTCTGATTTCCCGTTCCATGAAGAAAGTTCATACCGGTAGGTAGCGTTTTCTTTTCTACGCACTAAACGTTGATGCTTTTCGCCACCAAATTCAACGTGCTCCCACACAGGTAAACGAGCTCTCAAACTTTCCAATAAATAGAACGAGTATCCATAAAGAAAGGTGCAGAAGGAGGGAATGTAGACTATAGGGCATATGGGGGATGCAACGCATGTCCGTCTGTTTCCCCAGGATGTGCGGGCAAGAGGTGGAAAGACGTCTTTGCGTCGCTATGGATACTCGAAAATCTATTATACGATTGCGCCAGATCTCGCTGTTTCTTTTCGACACACACATAGCCCTGTACCGCGCTTCTTTGGATGGGCATCGCAACAAACTATATAAGGATCATCGGTGAGTGTCCAAATGGAAATAGTGTGGGCGGATAGCTGGACAAGATGCTGACGGGGCTTTGGCTGTGGGGCAAACTCGCAAAGGGAATGTATTGGAGAGACGGCGGAACTGAACAGGATGGAGCTCGCTGGTTGTGTGCACAGCCGTAGTAGAACACGGAACGCGATCTAACAATGGCGCAGGACATCGAAAGTTGGTCGACAACTGTGTTCTTGGTTGCTGTACGATGTTTCCGGCATGCTGAATCCATCGGCTGCAGGATCAGCCGCATCACGTAGCATCAACACTGTCCGCTTTTAGAGAGGCTCTTGTGTACCTTCTATTTTAGACAAACGATTTCCCAGGGGGTCACAGCTTTGGCCAAGGAATATACCGTATACTTTGATAAGAGTCCTTGAACAAATGCAGAATGAAATCAACAAAAGCGTAATCGAGGCGAATTCAAACTGGACAGAGCGAAATCCACCTCACTAGCCGAATGCATATCCCGCCGGCCAAGAAACAGTTGTACCACAAACATATGATCCAAGGTATGTACTGTATTGGTGGAGCCCACTCCGTTGGCTTTATACAGTCAATATTGCGTATAATGTACCATGCAAAATGTTTCGTATTTGCCATCTTGTCTTTTCCTTTGAACAAATTTGTCTTTGTCAGTAGACTAGCAAATACAATGACTAGAACCTATATTGACCGCCTCAAACATCTGTGACTATGAAATGTTACCATTCATGGACTTGACGTTATACTTTGATGGACTGAGATCTGTGCGAGAAGTTCAAAACAAGCAAATTTTCTCAATTAGCCTCAGCTCCTGAAGGCCATAATACATTGTCTGAAAAATGGCTCCATGAAAGCAGTTTCCAAAAGCTTGTTAAATAACTTAAGGTTGTTCAGCGCGCTGGAACAGCTTCTGGGGGTTAAAAATATTGTTGATAAACAAGAACAAATCACCAACCCATCTAGAAGCTTATTTTATGGATGAAACATTTAATCGTGGGAGACCTAATTTGATAGAGATTGGAAAATTAGCCTGTCAACACCTTAAGTACTACGGTATACTACAGTGTAAGTACATCGATGTTCACGGCGCGCTTATTTACATATAATTGTACTACCGGAGTATGTTTCCTAACAAATCACCTTATATCCTTTCCGTTCACGGTCAGCTGTCGGCTGCGGAACGTGGCAACCTGATAGTTGCGTCGGGCCACGCGGCTTATGATAGTGAATTTCCGGAATAATGCGACTTCAACTTTTTGGAAGACCCGGCGTTGCCCAGAAATCCCGGAGTTACCCGTTCAACTATTAGCAGTGCCTTCGTACCATCCTTGAACCTTTGCGAGGCGGACTTTTCCCGCTTGAACCATGTTTCGTGTACTGCTACCGATTCCGGAGCTCTTCGCGACCGTTCGAATCATATACCTGATCAACCTATTGCATCGTGAATATCTAACGGCCGTCTTGTGCCCAATGTGGTTTGGCCTAAGGTGGTCTATGAGCCGCTGCAATCCAGGTCACGTTGTTGTCTGCCGACGGCGTCCAAAAGATTATTGCGCAGCTTTTAGTGTCTCGATTACGGCAGACGAGCCGCTCCCGAATCGGCACAATCTGCACGAAACAAGGAAATAGTTGACCAATACAAGATATAGAAAGTTTTATCGCCTGGGCCTTTAGAGACTCTACAGTTGTAAATCCCGCCTTCGCGAAAAGATATTTCGGCGCTGGCGGTGGAGCGCGTCGCGCCGTTCTGTATCTCACGCTGGCAGGCCTCACACCGGCCCAACACCATGCGCACCCACGCTGTACGCCCGGCCAAGATAAAAAATGGCCTCTTAACAAGTTGCAGTGTCTTCCGCAAGCCAACATGCTTCTTAATGGCATAGAGTGATGGTCTTTTTCACTTGAGGCGATGAAACGTCAAGTAGCCTCTTCTTGATCCTGTAGATTAATCATCCTCAAGTACGTATGTTGGGATGCGCGCCTCTATTTTGAAAATGGCGACTATACTGCGCAAGCAAGGGCCCTGTCTCCCCCAACTCCGAATCTTGTGAGGCAAAACGACCGCAATGGGTTAAATGGAACCCTTCCTGTGTACGACTGTGAAATCGTATTCCTGTAAGGTTAGAGCTCAGTGTCCTACCCTTAAGTGCCTCAGTATCTGAAGTCGCGAACGACATACCACCAACCGCAATTACAGAAGTCCTAAATGCCGCCAACCGAATGAAAAAGAATAAGCTCCTCGTTTAGTCGACATCTCCCAAAGGCAATAAAAATCCCTTTTAAAGCGTTTTCAGAAGTAGTTGCAAATGTCACAGGAAAAGTTCTCAAAAGAGGCAAGCCGCCGAACAACTAGAAGGAAGTAGAGGTTGATACAAATGGGCAACAAAAGATCCAGACGCTAATCAGTACAATTGCCTAAGGTTCAAGGCCATGATAGGAATACAATGCGGGGAATTCGCAGAAGAGTTTAATTGACGCCTAACTATGCAGTATGAAATTGGAAAACACGGATCTGTGCACAGTACACTGCCACCCCAAAAGCTTTTATTTTAGTGGTCCTTCGAACGTTTTTTCCTTTCAATAATTTTCCCTGGAAGACACAGTGACAAAAAAAATAGCCCCGATGCTTGGTTCTAGTAATTTTTAATTACTTACAGACGAAGATTTAAAACACAGGTATTACCGTAAAGGGCGTGCACATGGATTTATTCAAAAACCTCTGTATTGAAGCAAAACGTGTGATGATGTCCAGGGACTCCTTAAGGCGGTGGAGACGGTGGCATATGCAAATGATTCAACC
This sequence comes from Varroa destructor, assembly GCF_002443255.2. Lineage (NCBI taxonomy): Eukaryota > Metazoa > Arthropoda > Arachnida > Mesostigmata > Varroidae > Varroa > Varroa destructor. The sequence continues at coordinate 47,542,242 of NW_019211457.1, read as the reverse complement.
ATTGCTGTTCAGACCAGAACCCCGTAGGAAACAAAATCGTATGCCAATGAAACACTCAGAGCTATCTTGAATTGAATGGTGAAATCAAGTCTGGGTTTGGTCCCCGAAAGCAGTGTGGGAATCCTGCTTGTTGTAACGAAAAAAATACGACCAATAAATCTACGCCTACTTGGTGTACAAATTAAGATCGTGGACGTGGTACCTGAGTGTGCATTTGAACAAGTGACTCAGCGGCAGGCTACATATGAAGACAAAATTCGATATTTGGACTTCTCTTGAACATTTACGCGAAAGGAGTAGACCGCTATAAGCTATTGATGTCCTGCATAGAGTTGATAGCTCTTCTTGAAGAAGGCAAAAAACACGACGTCGAACAGGAAACCCCTTCATAAAGCACCGAGAATTGCTAAGTTCACGCAAGTACACCGCTGGAACGCTGGCCAAACTTATTGAAAACGCTGGTTTTAGTTCAAAGCTTATTCTCGGATTCAAATGCTAGGCAGAGGAAACAAGTGTAAGATAGGCCGATGGCGGCGAGATGTCACACATGCCAAGGGCAGCCCGGGTTCATATGTCCTAATGAATTTATCCATCAATATCAAGAGCCATCTAGTACTTCGGAGCCCCAACGGCTTCGTTCATCAGCATCGAGAGCCAGTTGGTACTTCAAAGCCTTAGGATGTTTGTCCACCAGTATCGAAAGCCGACTGATATTCTGATAAACCTTGATGAATTCGGCTATCTGGTTATTATGGCAGAGAAAATAGCAATCTTGTACATTAGTCAACTTGAAAGCCCCAACGAGTTTGATCACCTGGTCGTTGCGGCAGAGGAAAACCAAGATGATACTTGAAAGCGTCAACGAATATAGCCATCTGGTCGTTGTGGCACCGAAGAGAGTCATCTAGTATTTAAAAGCATAAACGAGTTTGGCCATCTGGTGGTTGTGGTAGAGAAAAGAGCGATCTGGCGCTTGAAAGCCCATCGAATCTGACCGCCTCTTCTTGTGGCAGGGAAAAGAATCATCTAGTATTTGAATGCTCCAACTAGTCTATCTCGTCGACCCGTTGTAACGAGAAAAGTGCCATTCCGTACTTGAAAGCCATAACGAGTTTGGCTGTCTGACCGTTGTGGCGGGAAAGAGAATAATCTAGTATTTGAATGCCCCAACGAGCTTGACTATCTGGCCGTTGCGTCAGGGAAGGGAACCATGTAATACTTGGAAGCCCCAGCGAGTTTGGCCGTCTGGTTCTTGAGGCAGACAGGAGAGCCATCTAATTCTTGAATATCCCAACGAATCTAGCTATCTGGCCGTTGTAGCAGAAAAGAGAGCCATTTGGTACTTAAAAGTCTCAACGAGTGTGGCTATTAACACAGAGAACTATCTGGTACTTGAAGGCCCAACGAGTTTGGGTACCTGGCCGTTGTGGCAGACAAGAAAGCTATTTGGTATTTAAAAGCCCCAATGAATTTGGTTATTTAGCCATTTTGATAGAGAAGAGAGCCATCTGGTACTTAAAGGCCTCAACGAGTTTGACTATCTAACCGTTGTAACAGGTAGGAGAGCGATGCGGTACTTGAAAGTCCTAAGAAATTTGGTTTTCTGGGTGTTGTGTTAAATAAGAGCTATCTAGTACTTGAAAGCTTCAACGAGTTTAGACATCTGCGTGTTGTGGTAAGAAAGAGGCCATATGGTACTTGAAAGCTCCAATGAATTTAGCAGCCTCACCGTTGTGGCAAAGAAGAGAGTCATTTTGTACTTAAAAGCCCCAACAAATCTGGCTATCAACACCGGGAACTATCTGGTACTTAAAGCTCCAACGGGTTTGACCATCTGGTTATTGTAACAGACAAGAGAGCCATGCAGTACTTGAAAGTCTCAACAAACTTCGTTAAAGGGCTGTTGTGTTAGATAAGAAAGCTAAATAGTACTTGAAAGCTTCAACGAGTTTGGGCATTTGGCCGTTGTGCTAGAGAAGAGGGCCCTCTAGTACTCGAACGCTATAATAACTTTAGGCATCTGATTGTTGTGGCAGAGAAGAAAGCCATCTGGTGCTTGAAAGTTATAACGAGTTTGACCATCAACATCGAAAGCCATCTGACACTTGGAAGCCCCAACGGGTTTGGCCGTTTGGCCGTTGTGGCAGATAAAAGAGTTATTGGTACTTAAAAGCCCAAACGAGTTTTGCCATCAACATCGAGAACCACCTGGTACTTGAAAACCTTAACGAGTTTGGCCGTTTAGCCATTGTGGCAGGGAAGAGAACATCTGGTACTGGAAAGCCCTAACAAGTTTGGTCATCTAGCCGTTTCGGTGAAAAAGAAAGCTATCTGGTAATTCAAAGTCCCAACGAGTTTGGCCATCCGGCCGTTGTGGCAGATAAGAGAGTCATTGGTACTTAAAAGCCCAAACGAGTTTTGCCATCAACATCGAGAACCACCTGGTACTTGAAAACCTTAACGAGTTTGGCCGTTTAGCCATTGTGGCAGGGAAGAGAACTATCTGGTACTGGAAAGCCCTAACAAGTTTGGTCATCTAGCTGTTGCGGTGAAAAAGAAAGTTATCTGGTAATTCAAAGTCCCAACGAGTTTGGCCATCTGGCCGTTGTGGCAGATAAGAGAGTCACTGTTACTTAAAAGCCCAAACGAATTTTGCCATCAACATCGAGAACCACCTGGTACTTGAAAACCTTAACGAGTTTGGCCGTTTAGCCGTTGTGGCAGGGAAGGGAGCTATCTGGTACTTGAAACTCCTAACAAGTTTGGTCATCTAGCCGTTTCGGTGAAAAAGAAAGCTATCTGGTAATTCTAAGTTCCAATGAGTTTGGCCATCTGGCCTTTATGGCAGATAAGAGAGTCGCTGGTACTTAAAAGCCCAAACGAGTTTTGCCATCAACATCGAGAACCATCTGGTACTTGAAAACCTTAACGAGTTTGGCCGTTTAGCCATTGTGGCAGGGAAGAGAGCCATCTGGTACTGGAAAGCCCTAACAAGTTTGGTCATCTAGCTGTTGCGGTGAAAAAGAAAGTTTCTGGTAATTCAAAGTCCCAACAAGTTTGGCCATCTGGGCGTTGTGGCAGATAAAAGAGTCACTGTTACTTAAAAGCCCAAACGAATTTTGCCATCAACATCGAAAACCACCTGGTACTTGAAAACCTTAACGAGTTTGGCCGTTTAGCCATTGTGGCAGGGAAGAGAG
>NW_019211457.1:47535262-47539017 GCF_002443255.2 Varroa destructor | reverse complement strand
TATATATATACATATATAGTGTCTTTGCTCTCTGAACGGGATTTAGAGCGGGACGCCTGAAAAAGAGGAGCTGATTTTCCGGGAGACTTTAACAGAAACAGGACGAAAGCTGGTTGCGTTTCAATAAAACTATGGCCTAAAGGGTGAACGCGATTTAAAATGTTGGGCGACTCGGCATCCGCTGACGATGATTTGGCCGAGAAATCGGTCGGTCGGGGACCCCACAGTGTGAGCAGGGATGAACGGCTTACACAACGATCAAGAACAAAGCACAACAGGCCTACGTGTCGAGAGATACTAACGATTCCCCGAATAAACATCAACGTGAAGCATTCTTTGTAGCAGCGGTATCAGGTTATGTGGGAGCTCGAACAGTCAACAACCAGCCGAACCTGGGTCACACATAACAGACCCATACGTTTAGGGATCCAATTCTGAGGCATTATTGATTTCAAGGTTGATTTCAATTTAATGGTTACGGACGGCAGCAGGTTACAACGAACAAATAATAAAAGGGGGTCCCACTTAATATGCCGATAGTTGCAAGAAAAATGGAAATGCAGAGGCGAGGCGGGACTAACTAGAAAACATCCGTTGGGACAGATCGTATAGTTGTCAGTCGGCTGTGGGAACAACTAGAGTCAACGCTCATTCGGGCAGCTGTCTGACAATATATTAAAGGGCGATATGAAATTACGCTTGGATATTTACCGTAAACGTGCAGACGGTAGTCAGGGCGAAAGGCGTCTGCTTTGGAGCGAAGTGCACACATGGAACGAGTAGACTGTGAAGACTCCGAATGGAGCCTACGTACAAAGGAACTCTGGAGGGGGCCGATTCTTCTATCATATGTCGTCACTAAGCACGGAGTAGCTGTCACCTTTACCAAGGGCAAAGACCTCCAAAAAGCAACCGAGTAGTTTGAAAGAGTGAAAAGACAGAAGCGGCTTGAAGTCGCTGGGAACTCACCGATTTCTTCAAAGATGCAGAACGAAAGGTAGATGGAGAGCGGATGAAGAAGCCAAAGACCAAAACCGAAATAGAACGTTGTTATGGAAGTTGTATCTGAGAAGGTCGCCCCACAGTCTCATTTTTAAACTTTCAATTTTAATTTCCTCGGCATTTTGCCTTCTCCACCATAAGCCAGCAGTGGTAGATCGTTGAAGTCTAATAGTAATACGCAAAATCATTTAAACGGTGCTTTTTCCATCGGTGACCAGTCGACGAGCATCTTACAGACATTTGAAAAACCAGCTTCGCCACCCTATCATTCTGTCGCTACTGGAACAGCTCAAGCTAATGCGGCCGCTATAGCAGCGGCGACGACGACGATAACAACAAGATATAGTCGGAGAGCGAAGGAAAAATTTATGCGGATAGTGCCCTCTGCGTTCGGCCGCGGGCACTTATAGCTACTTGGCTGAAATAGAGTGAGTGACCGCGAGCTTCATACAGTGACAACAACGGTAAGAATAACAACAACGACAAGAAATAGTGGCCCCCTTGTTTTTAAACACTTCCCATGGTAATAAAATACACATGTATGTACGTACGAATATTTTTTATCCTTTGAGTGGAAGGCCACGTGTGTGTAAAATGCATCCCCGTTCCGGAATCGACAACCAACTGTGCACATAACGATAAAGCGTACGATAAAGCATGATATACACTCTATGTTAATACACAAGATCTAATTATATATTAATAGTAGTAAGATAAGAACATATAATAACATGGATAACACGAACGAAGTTAGGCAATGGCCCTTTAGAACATCCACGTCTGTCTTGTCGAGCAGCAATAGAAGTGTCATTCGTATGGGAAATATGGGATTTTGGTAGGCGATGATCGACTTCCGCCATACACAGTCTGCCTTGTATTTCATTTGGTATTACCAGCAAGCGATATATATTTGTCTATTGCCACACATAAACACGGCCATTTACATACTGCTATTACTTAGGCCATCTGCTATTGCATAGTGAATCTCAGCATTGCGCGCAAGTTTTCGAAATAAGATGGTTTAACAATTTCAGGTTTGGACGCCTTATCAGTTTAGGCGTCACGTGCATGGACTTCCAAACGTCAACCTCATGCTCCGTGCAAGCTATCTGCTCGACCCTTGCGTCTGACCCAGCCGCGACCATTTTTCCGCCACCTTACCAAAAATTCAGTGCCCAGCTTACAAGACAACACTGACGCCGTCTTCCAATGCAGCACTATGGTGCTGCACAGCGACTGGAAAGCGTCACCGTTATCACGGCTTGTTTTTCCACTTAGCATGTCGCTCGTTCTCTACGGATCACTGCTATACCGGACGCTAGTCATCATGAAGGAAGCCGGCCCAATCATTTCAGGTCAGTTCAGATTAGCCATCAAAGTTACGGTGGTGACAGCGGTGAACTTCTAGAGAATCGAATGCAGCTTGTATTCCCAAAGGTCCAATGCAATAGCTGGCTTCGTTGCTTAGTCGATTGGCTGCGCGGTTGGTGGTGGCTCTCCTGCGCCAAGAATCGGTCATCTGTCGCCCTAGCGAATTGAGGAACAGTCACATGAAGCCATTACGACCGAGTAAGGAGAGTCTCGAGAAGAGACGGCGCCGCCGGAAGGAAGGTCGTTATGAACACAGATATCTTATGCAGTGGAATTCAGCGATACCAAAATGACGAAATTTCCATTGGAAACCCACGGTAACGGTAGAAAGGGTCTGGATTAATGGCAATGCTTCGACGTCATAACGTTAATTCTTTTCTTCTGTAGGCCCCTGCTTAAATCACAATACAACTTGTATTCACCCTATGTATATATGTAATAAAAAAACTAGGGGAAACCGATCTTTCTGTGACAAAATTTTCCACGATTTATATTTGGCTATTCGGAGCTACTTAACGTAACTATGTTGAAAAGCACGGAGGAGGCGTGTACAACTTAGAACCTTAAACTCAGCTGTTGTAATCAAAAAGCTTGACGGTAAGGTGTTCCTTTTGCTGGTAATAGTCGCACAAATTGTCCCTTGGGAATACAATATTTGCTCGCATTTGTTCTATACTCAACAAGCAGGAAATCCATTTTTCACTATATTTCTCATAACATATACTTGACAAAATTTCATATTCAGCTAACAAGGAAGATATTGTCCGTTCCCTGTTTCGCCCGAGGCCCCCCCCCCCCCCCCGAGAGTTTCCCCCCTCGTTCTTCCGTTTGACAACTTGATCTGGTCCCTATTCTCGTTTTTAAAGTGTCGCGCCAGTCCTATACCGTTAAATTTGCTAAAAGTTTCCTTTTTCCGTATTTTCACTAAGGTTACAGTCCTACACGACATGATCGCCTCTAGTTTCCTTGTTATCATACAGTCATCGATAGGCAAGAACTTAATGAAAAAATGTCTAAACCTTCTTCGCCCAGTTATGAGTGATCTACAGAGGTGTTTGGACAGCCCACGACCACGTCGTATCATAGCGTAATAAGCAAGCCAACTTATTTATTGTACACAGAGATTAAAGATACACGTATCTGATAAAAGTTTACGCCGTCCCTTGAAAAAATTAACCTTACTGGTTAGCCGGTGCTCAAAATGTACACTACGACATTTTTATCCGTTGGTCTGTTTCGCGAAGCCGGATTAATCCTGTCTGGTCTAACAAACAACAAAGGGCCACATAATTTGATAATGAAAAGGAAAATCAACCTTATATTATGGGGCGCTATAGGATTACGTAAAACAAGCGCACCATATAATTCTATAAACCCACAGG
>NW_019211457.1:47443978-47535237 GCF_002443255.2 Varroa destructor | reverse complement strand
TATATATACTGTAGAATTCGAGCACGATCGTGCAGTCCATGGAGTCGATTAACGGGGAAAGTTTTGTCGTCTGCTGCATCATGCGCCAGGTATGCGAAAAGATAAAATCAAACCGTCGATGGATGAACGGATGACATCGGCAGGAAGCTTGACGTCTGCCCGTGCGTCCGTCTGTCAATTGATTTTTACACTAGCACACGGGTGCGACAACTGTATTTCAAAGGCACAACAGTTACGACTCATAGCGGTACCTACTTAACATCGATAGCGACTACGTTGCCATCAGCTGGGCGAAATACAGATCATTGTCGAAAAGGCAAAGACATTTAATTTGGTAACGGAGACAGCAGCAGCGGAGGTGGGCTGCAAACGCTAGAAAAAGCACCAGCACACCGATAGCGCTCTTTCTCGACGCTATTGACGTCTCGCTTCTTGACTTTAAATGTCGCCGCGCCACAGACATTCGAACAGGCAGTGAGGTAAACGAAACCCTATAGAAGCCACCATGCTTAGTACGTCCACTTAGAAAGCATTTAAACTTAAACCTATTCGCTTTTGCCCCGCAAAATGACAACAGTCGTCACCAGCGCTCGTGAGAGGGTGAGACGCAGGCGAGCAATAGAGAAAAATTAAATTTTGCTTCCTCACCCTGCTGTTAGCAGAAACATTCGTCTTCGCGCACGCATGGATTTAGGTTATTTTCTCTGCTAAATGGTTAATGCGGCCACGATTGCTACGTCTACTGCTATAGAGATGCTGCTAACTCTGTAAGGACACTTGTTTCTACTGTTGTCTCCTCTTCGACTACCTGCCTGACAGGGCTTCCCCTCAAGTTGTGCTATAGCGTAGGCCGCCAATCATCGAAGTACGCGCTGTAAAAGCGTGGACCTTTGTAAACGTCGAGGCCGGCTATTAAATTGTAGTCAGAGACTAAGCGATGGACAGGTAGAGAACAAAAAAAAAAGCAGATGCACCTATGATATTAGATTATTAACTGTGCATTCTGAAGTTCTGTAGGGCGCTGTACGTATCTGGGGGACATCTGTGCTTGAACGACGACCGGCATAAGTGAATCCATGTAAGACGTTTCAGCCACGATATCTGGTGCGCCTCTTTCAGCATTTTTGATTACGTGTGCGAGGCATTGCATGTTGCCGAAATTTGCGCTACGAACCATTTCACGCCATACTGTCTGTTTACTAGGTTTTTACAATAATTTAGAGTCGCAGAAGTAAAAATAGGACTGGTTAATTTCTGCTGCAGTAAAAGGGCACAGAGGGAATTCACTATTCGTTATATGTTTAGTATTTTTTGTCTAGAATAACAGTAATAGCCAGATTATAGAAGGCTGATGGGGAGACGATTTAATAAGATTAAAGTAAAATAGAGCGTTGGAAACATTTGTATCGACCGCTTTATAATTCGAATTGACTCAAATGGGACAAATAGTATTAGTTGATAAGATTTTAGAACTATTTGTCTGGTGCCGTTCAGGTGAGGGAGCGCCATAGGCGCCTGCGTTGATTTCGTAGGACAGTCGAAACTGCTGAAAGTTGAAAAGTAATATTGCGTAAATTATCATCACGCGTCTAAAGAAAACTTACATTCCCTGCGTGCGATTGAACGTGCGAACGAACACAAGCGTTCCCTCCCTTTACTATTTGCTTTTACTTTTTCTTAAATAATCCGAAAGCCTTTCCGAAGCAGCAGGGGAACATCGACGTTTTCTATAGGGATTGTCAACAGTATGAACTCGTTTCTCGAAAGACCTATCATCCTAGTTAGAAGCACGTTAACTTGTAACTGTGTTTGCCAATTTCATTACTTACCTAACAGTTATTACGAATAAAAACAGTCTTGTATATTCTGTGCTTGTAATGAACTGCTCACACTCACGGTCTCTCGGATTCGTCGAGTAACATTGCTAGCTAATAAGTTTTGTCCTTATTTGGCCCAGGCCTATCAATGTGACGCATTTCTACCAAAATCATAGAAATACCACGGAAGAAAAAGCGATCTTAACACTTGAACAGGTGGTTAATAGTATCAGTGGGTTGGACACATCCTCTATCCGTTACTTATATAATACTTACAAACGGGAAGTTGTTGTTTCCAATACTGTGTACCCGCATTTACGATATGCTAATAACAACTTTGCCATTGTGACCATTGGCTTCTATCTGTATCCATTTTTATGAGATTCATTTGTTCTACCACGGTGGAGTACACGGGTGGAAACCCGTCGAACTGCCACTTGCGCGTACTTCCTTCAAGTCGTCGCAAGCTTTTCAACAGTTAAATGCTTGAATGAGATTAAACAGATCCGCTAGATGTTCCGCTCGTTACGGTGCTCCTTTACGTGTCTCCTGTTACGTTAAAGTAAAGACAGACAGAAAATGTCAGACGACTACTCTTCAATTGTTTTGTTTTTGGAACATTTTTTCAAACGAACTTTTGTCCTATTTTGTATAATATAGCAGATAGCTTAAGCATAAGCTATTGAAACGCCTGCAAATATAATTAATTTTTGAGACTAGGTGTTTTTGTTTCATGAAAATTTTGTCCTTGCGTCGAATTTAGCGACGAGTTCGTGTTTACAGCTAGTAAGCAAGAACCGCAAAACATTTTATCAGTCGCTGGAATATAGCAGGCGTTATACCACCTACAATCTAACTACTGACTGGCATGCGTTAGCAATACTGGCAATCCAGGACATCACCAGGGTGAATATTATCCACGGAACCTTTACTTGGTCGGTGGGCAGACCGGGGTCTATCAAAGTTTGCAGGACTTCCTGCATGTCGCGTAGCATTTGAGGCTTAAATCCCTAAATCGAAATTGAACCACGGGTGGGACGCGAAACGATGACTACATTTCGCGGACAATATAAAAGTGTATTTGACTCTGTGTCTGTGTGAATATCCACAGAGTTGTGTATGCTGGTGTCGCCAGGTGAGGCCCTTCATTCTTCGGCTTCTAACCTTTTTGTTTTTGTTTTCGGGCCGAACGGTCGACTAGCCGTTACACAGTTCCACGAAGCGATAGTCGAGAAGAATCTAAAATTTCAAGAGCCTTCAAAGTAGTGGCAGTTGCAGCCCCGAAATCTCGGAAGCTCGGCGTTCGATTGCAACGAGAGGATTATTTAAAGAAGTCTATCCAAGTTGTTCGTATCTGAGATCTCACTGTCACAATATCATCTGCAGCGAGAACGCATAGTCGGACATCGGGCCGAGGTCAGACTGAAGATCTACTGTCCAACCGATCTGTCGATGGCCTTAATAGTAAGTTATTAAAGACAATAAAACTGATTCATTCATTCAATCCGGTGGTCAGCAGGATCTGTGGCGGCGGTAGCAGCGGACGCTCAACCAGCTTCATTCGGACGGGGATGCGGAATGGTGCCATTACTTCAAATAGGCCTCATAGAGGCCAATAGAATGGAAACGCAAACTGATAGAATGCCGGATCGAAATCGAAGAGTAACTATCGTCATTTTGAAAAGTTCGATTAGGTCACCGTCAGCATCATTATTGTTGACAACAACAACAGCGATAGCGCCGTCCACGTGAAGCGACAAACACCTATCGATACGACTTAGTTGCTGCTAGTGGCTTATTTTCTGCCCGATGGCGTTGTTTTAGCTACTACGGGTCAGTCCAATAACAAGATCTGCGCCTTGGCAGGTAACCGACAAGAGAGTCGGCCAATCCCTTCTGCTCCGGGGAAACAACTTGTCGATTTGTTGTCAGAGAGATGAGCAAAAAAGACACCAGCTGTTTTGTGTATGTGTGTGCGTGTGTGTGTGTGTGTGTGTGTGTGTGTGCATTCGAGTATATTCAGCGCATTTGTACGAGTGTGTCTGTGTGTGTATCGATCGAAGATCGAAAAACAACGATCCAAGTGCGGAATACCTCACTTTGTTTTCTGTAGAACTGTACGCTAGCAATAGCCAGCGTTCTGGTTAGTGAGCGACAAGCGTTTAAACGCACGCACGAATCATAAGAAAAAAGGACAAAAAGGAAAGGTCTTAGACACGAGGGTACAGGCGCAGTATGCCACGCGTACGCACCGAGTTGCAGATGGGGGCGGGTTCCGATGCTACCGCGTTCTCTAGATGGCGAGAAAGAGAGCTAGACAGAAAAAGGACGAGATAGGTTCAATCGAAATACCGCAACTACATAACAACAATGGCAATGATAATAACAACAACGATCAGAACGCCAATGTGAAACGGAAATGAAACGGTACCCCGCATGGCTATAGCGGTAACGCTTTAACGAATTACTGAGCCTTAGGCCTTCAAAGAGCTGGCACATCGGGCACACGGTACTGGCGGTTGGCTTTCGTTTAAAAATTCCCGCCAGGAAGGATCACTAATAACGGCGGCAGCGTCTACAACGGAGAGTGAAGTGCGAAGCTGAATTGGTGCTTCAGTTACATGTACACACCGTACAACTTCAACGATGTCAGCCGAAAAATCGACAGACAGACCAACTGGCAATAAAACATCAAACGCGCAATGCGCGAAGGTCGTTACTGTGGTGGGCATTACCGAACATTTGGGAACTTGTTGAGCGACCGAGATTAAGTGCCGCCGCAAGCACAGTAACACACGGTCACAGAAATACGTCGGGCCACGGAAGAAGAGCATACGCATTTATAGTTATTGACACTAAACTGACGCTGTTCCGCTGAGCCTTCTTAAAAGTTGTCGCTCGAGCCTCGCAAGTTGGTCTATCCTGATCTATTAGGCATCTGGAGTACGTGCCCGTTTGGTTACTTAACTTAAGAACACATGGTGGCCTAGATAGAGAGCGGGTGTAAACAGATTTCGTTTCATGCTGGAACGGATCAGCTGTATGAGGCGATACGGAACGGGCTAGTACAAGATGTAGAACTTGAAATATGTTTTTGGTCATCTAAAGAACAGCCGACAGGATTTTCATTTAATATAAATGTAGCATCTATAGAATGTACTTAATTCATAGAATACGCTTATTTCAGTGCGACGTTTGACAAATGAGGTCGTCCTAGCTGTGCATACTGAAATCGCTTATTCAAGGTATATTGAGTCGTCTTCATGAAGGAACGGAACTAAATTTAATTGCTTACGTGCTCAGATCGTCGTTCAGACTTTTCGTGCACTCGTGCAGTTATATATCCTTCGATCAGCTTTTGCTTGTTTATTGTCTAGATCTATGGAGATAAATGTGTCTTCCCTGATTCACACTATGTATCGCAGCAACTGGAAAAAAGAAACATTTTGAAACTGAACAAACAAATTTATTGCATTTGATAATGATCTTTTAGCATATATAAATAAAGCGCAGAATAAACATTTCACACGGATATCTAATAAACAAGTTGCAAATGTTATGATTTTGTTGTTTTTTTTATTAACATGTAAAGCACTAATCTAATCCGATTGATTTAGAGTAACTCAAACACCGTATCAAGACACATTATGGTAGATTCATGGAAATGGTCGTACTTCAAAAACTGCTAAGATCAGTCATGTGCGCTATATAAATACATAACAATGCCAGTACAAAGTGCTTTGTTTTTAAAGTATTACATTATATATATATATATATATATTCTTAAATTCGATCTACCGCTTCGTTCTCTCGCCGTCGTCACTCGGGTCTTTTCTGGTGCAAATGAATCTTTCTGGACCCGTTCCTATTTTCGTGTCCGTACCGCCATACGACAATAATTAAAATCGATAGAATAAAATTAATGATTCTACACAATTATAAATGACACGTTCGCAGCATTGTGTAGTGAAGCAGAGAGCCATAAGCAAAAAAAAAAAATCTGTTTAAATTTGCACGCGATGAAACCAGTAAAACATAATGAGAGGAAACGCGAAACGCAGATCGAGATGGATACTCCAATGGGGCCGTGGCAAATCCCCACGGACCTGGAGGCCACCATTGCCGCCGCGGACCAATGGCATTGATCACGTGGGTTCGGACATTATGGACGGGCCACGTTTAGCCAAGAGCAATGATTCGTGTTGAAGTTGTCTGGCGTGTCCCTCGCAGCAATCCAGTAATATAAATGAAATGGTACACTGAAAAGAGGTGAAATAAAAGGCCGACCGAGGGCGAAATGGCAACAACTTTGGAAAGAAAGACCGTTATAGATGTGTGTTTTTCTACTGTGCATAGTGCGGGAGCTTCGGGACGAGTTGGCATTACGGTACATCGGCGACGATCGACGACCGCTTGAAATCGGCTGCTAGCAGATCTGTTGAGATGGGCTGTCCGAAACGAAATCTGGCCCATATTCTTTTAGCGGACTGATTAACATTCATTAACAGCGGCGCATTTGATGATGATTTATTATGACAGTTAACGATATGGTGCGTGATAATATCGGATAGCAAACGCAAGGTATTTTCCATAAACTCACACTCACGGGCGACCATTTTAGTAGGATCGCGTACATAGCTTCAAAGGTGGTTGCTCTGGGCAGGAAGCTCGTTAGAAGTTGGTCATTAATAACGCACAGTCGAATTGGTAGCCTTTAAATTATCGTATTTGCCCTACTCACCTAAACATCTGTGTACAAATTGTTATTCGTACATACAATGGCATCGTAATTACAAATACTAATATAATAACAAAAAATAAAAATTCTAGATCATTTATGACTGACTAATCTGTTATAACATATACACATGGCGGACAAAAGTATTTTAACGGCTGGTAGATAAGTTTTATTAAATATGTTTGTTCTTTATTGCCATCATTTCTGCTGCTACTTTAACAGATGCTGACTAAAGACTCTCAAAGTGCCAAGTGACTGATAGGGGAAGGGTGCAAAAAATGTTCTAGCTTTCTTTTTGCCCTCCCGTGTATATATACAAAGTTTTCCGTTATCTGCCTTCTCCATGGCATCTCGTCCTTTTCTTCATTGAAGAATTACTCTATCGCCCGTAAATACAAATACTCATATGTCGATTGCTTCAAATAGCTTGACCGAGCACATGGGTTTCATTACCACGAGATTTATCAATGGGATTGACGAACGCTTTGTGCGTGCAAAAAATATCTCAAAATACCCCACCATACATTAGCAACGAATTACCATGTAGGTGACTAGACGCAGCGAAACTCTTCCGCCTTGTTCACCTACGTTCTCGCTAATGAGGTGAAGATTGACTGTGTGCTGAAGCTCAGAAGCGACAGCGGAACCCGAAAAGCCCCACTGAACCTACGATCAATCTGTCAGCGATACTGTTTAACAGCGGCGTACGGACGACCGACATCTTTGTTAAGCGGGTATATGAATGGAGAATGATATTATTGATTGGATGACACCTGTAGTGGAAAATTATATCTGGACAATCTCTGGGTTTACCACCGGTTCTACGGTACAGTTTTGTGGGGACTTCGATGGGACTGACAAATGAGAGACTGAAAAAAAGCGAGAAACTGCTGACTCGAACGAGCGCAGAAAGTCATGGCGGCTCTTTTTCTCGCCAACATTAGTATAATCATACCTTGGCTGGTAATCAGTGAGCGGCTTCAATGCTGCTTGAGAATGTGTCATGATGAACGTTTAGGGTGAATACTGCTGCCCTGGGAATATCGAGAAGACCTAGTAAAGTGGGAAAGACTCATGCCTCACCAGATGGAACTCGCAGGTTTGCTGTCCTTGGGATTTTGTATATGGTGGAGTGGAACGAGTGTTCCTTATCTAGACCTGCGCCATAGTTTTGATAGATCTTGTAGATTAAATTTGTTCGCTAACACTTCATAAACAAGTGCCCAAAACCAAAGAAGTATTGAAAGACATACTTTTTAATTAAGTCAAAGGCTCCAATATCCGTCAAGGAAGGTCCATTATTGATTTTGGGGTAAAACCTTCGTTAGTTACATAAAAATCCACTCGTACTGTTTCCCACTTAGTTTTACGAAAGCCTCCCATGCGAACCCGCACATAATACGGTTCAAATTGAATAGAATTTTGGGCATAAATTAGCTAATTTCTTAAGCTGCTTCGCCAAATCTAACGCGCTTCATATTATTTGTAGTTTTCCAACATTTGGTCAGTCACATAACTGGCAGAGCCTTCATTACTGCCTCGTAAGCTCGGTACGTATCCACTCACACGTGTGGAAGGTCTTCGGTCAGATCAGATATCGTCGGTGTTCTGGCTCACTAGCCAAATTGAGCTCAAGACCCAGATACCCAGTTGTTGATATTTGATTAAGGTGAAGAGTGACCTAGCTGCTCTGGAGAGGTTAATATATGTCTCAGGAAGCATATTTAGAAATGTTTTTAATGGCTTTGATTTGTGTGCGTCCTATTTTATCCCATATGCAATGTAATTTGTGCATGTATGTCGGCATGTGAACTTGAATTATCTGCGACCTTTCAGCCAAACTTTCACCCATCCAGGCCACCATCGTTTTCGTTTATAATTGAGTTTATACGGATGCAACATTATATTAGCGTTCGCGTAAACTTAGCGTGCTCGCATCGTGAATATGGACGAAGAAGCTGTTTTTACCGTACCACTTTGAAACATTCAAGTGACAAATAAAGATACGCGTAACGTTGCGTACTGGTAAGCGTGCAAGCTATAGGTCTTTCACAACAATAGCTTTACGTCATTCCTAGGAATAGGCAGCAATCCATGTGGCCTGACAGTTGTGCTCTTAAATGGTCACTTTACCGTTTAAACCCTAGAAAACAGATCCTAATCAGCGTGTTTATTTTTCTACTCTTTCAAACTTACGTTTATCTATCGAAGCTTGTTAGCTTACAGCGCTACGAAGCGTCGATAATCAAAATCCGTCATGGTCGTGCTCGCTGTCAACGTGCGCGCAGCGTCATCTGTACGCCGGCCGTGTTTCCAATACGCTTTTCTTTTTACTATCGTACGTATAGCGCTTTCTGCGGTCCGTTCGAAGCACTTCATTGAATGTCCTTTCGTACAATTTAAACTGTGAAATTAACACTGGTCAATGTTACTCCCATTTTATTTAACTTTGCTTATTTTCTCCGACATTTTCACTTTTAAGTTGAAGTGTTGTCTCTGTATGAGCGGATACGTTTTTGTAAGCCGACGATGCGTCTTTTTTTTCGTGTTAGGTTCTTTATTATGAACTTATGAGTTAGTCGGCAAACATCTGCAATGATAGCACCATGGCTACCGGGAGCAACGAATAGCCCGGGAATGAAAATCAGGGACCTTGTGCGCAGCTGCCGTACAGCTTTCGGTGACTCCTCTTCGGCAGTTTTCTTGTCGTTGTATCGTGCGTATGAACTATCCATCCAGCCGATGCCGGATGGCCGCATATGCGCGTCGCCGGCTGTGTGCTAGTCTCCTGTTGGTGGTCTATTAGATGCAGATGGCGTCTTAGTAACGACAGCGCTATCTCCAACGACAGTAACAGCCACTTAGGTATCTACGTCTGTATATACGCGGGGTAGTTGTCTGCGTAAGTAGTAAAATTGCTTTTTTACTTAGCGAGCGGCATTGATGGTCCCGGCACATGGTTAGCCCCATCCGGCCAAGCAATTAACGATATCTGCCGGTGGCAGAGGGGTTTGCCTAGATGATGTCTGGTGAACATGAAGACTACGGAAACGATAGCCTGGTGACATTTTGCGGTGACCGGCCAGTCAAGCCATCGCCGTATCAACGGGAATAGACAACAGCGATAGATAGTATCTACAGTAACTGACGTTTTTATAGTTGATAGTCACAATCGATGATGCTTTGTGTTTTTTGAAGACATGCAGACGGTGTGAGACCATCTCAACATAGAGCTTTCAAGTAGACAGAAGCGATACACTCTAAGTACACTACTGGCATTTCTTCTATTCCTAGCTAAGTTTCAACTATAATCGCCTTACAGATAAAAGCAAGGAAACGTGTGTGAATGTCAACTTCGGCTATTTAAACAGGAGGTTTATTTCTCTCTTTCTTTCGGAGCGAAAGACGCCACACTTTTTCGGACTTTTCAGCAACAGCAATGCAACTCACACAGCTTGTATGCATTTTGTATCCATCCGAGTGGGTGGTGATTGGTGATCACTCGCATACGATCCCCGCGACCCAGTCTTAGATATCCGGCAAAAAGGCGTCTGTAGCATTGGCGTCTGTGGCATTGATGGGTAATACAGATTCAACTTTGATCTCCAGCAGTTAGCTCCCGTGGGAGGGTCACTCGAAACATATTCACTGAATCCGATTCAACCTTCATTGTCGTCTATGGAAAACGTAGTTCGTCAGGGTTTCGGATAGAGAGTTTGGCCCGGCATGCACATTCATCTGTGCAGCCAGCGGCGGCGAGACATTTCAAAGGAATGCCTATTCAGGTGTTGTACTTTCTTCCCCATGTGGGACTCAACTGTGCAGTTTGGGGTTTCTGTTAGCTGTCGGCTGCGATGAAGGACACCGGGCAGAAGAAGACCTTGGTATCCCTTATTAGAATGAGCCTGCCTTCGCTTTTCTACTGTCATGCAAAAACATAGAATGTGGTAGTGTGTCGTCAGTGCTTGTTCGTGTCTTTGACTATCGGCTACGTCTGTCCACGGCAGCAACGGGCTGATAGAAGGCGTCTGACATACAGAGACGTTAGCAAAAGCAGCATGCCTCGCATATGCCAATACGGCGA
This sequence comes from Varroa destructor, assembly GCF_002443255.2. Classification (NCBI taxonomy): domain Eukaryota; kingdom Metazoa; phylum Arthropoda; class Arachnida; order Mesostigmata; family Varroidae; genus Varroa; species Varroa destructor. The sequence continues at coordinate 47,524,598 of NW_019211457.1, read as the reverse complement.
TTTTCATCTGCCTCTGACGTTTGTGGGGTAACGGTACGCTGTTCATCGATACCACCGTAAACCTACCATCAAACCAATACTGGAGGTTCAAACGAGTAGGCTCATTACTAATATCCAATTTGTGTGCTTGCGTATTGCCGACTGGTACCAGATCAATATAGCAGACCCGCGAAACGCACGCAGAAGAGTCGCTTCACCTCAATGAAGTCAAGTACAAACCGGAAGATCTTCTATTGAAGTTCCACACATAAATGGGGCTGAAGGGAGGGGGCTTCGAGCCTTTTCTCTTCTCTTGATTCTTCCGGTCGTTCTCGTTTACGATGCCACCTATTTAGAAAAGGCGACCAAGAAAAGCTCCGTTCTGGGGCAAATACATCCAGTAAGACAGGTGAAGCCTGCTTAATCAATTCAGCTAAACATCTACGTATAATCTCAGATTTTGACTTCGATTTATTGCATAAAAAATTGCGTGCATGGCCTGCGTGGCGGCACTCGGAATAATCGCTTCAAGGTTTCTTCAGTACCTCGATCAATGAAACCCTTCTAAGAAGAGCACATTTATACATATACTGAACGAATAACACAAAAAAAGCTGGCTTGCGACCATTTTTTGTGACGATGGTCTTTGTCCCTGTCGGCTACCTGCACGTCATCCGAGAAATATTGAGGGACTTCGAATCTAGGACAATGAAATGTTGAGGGAGGTGATGGTGACAAAAAGTATTCACGACAAAAGAACGGCCTATTTCGTCGACCTTCTGAAGTCAAAGGGGCATTCGTGGAACGAAATATCAATCGGATCCGCAGAGATGGGGCTAGGCTGAAAGACCAAAGGATGTACTATGTCTGCAAAAAGATATGTGCGGTTCGAAATCGAGTTGAAACGACCGTGGTATATTTCGCTATGCTAGTAGGTCAAAAGTAGGCTTTACGAGTTTGGTGTTGTCCAATTCCTGTATAATGATCTTTAACGCGTTTAACCAGTTTATTCGTAGATGGCTTGCTATGAAATCCAATAACCTTAGCAATGAAAATAACTATAAGAAATAGTTCACACTGTTATCCTTCAAGTGAATCCTTCAATGATTCACTTCATCAGGGAGCCCAGATTGAATTTACGTACACATCAGACATAAAGGCGTCCCCGCCCGCTTGAATTCGAGTCATCACTAATTATAGTTGAGCGATTGATATGCCTTCTTTATACTCCAACAGGTCGATCCTATTGGCTCATTCGTGTGAAAGGGCAAAGCAGAATAAGCATTTCTGTTTTGAGAGGTCACAAAAGGCCTCTAGTAAAGTCTAGCCGTTACCAACAAATTAAACTAACAACACTTAAATTTCTTCTAAAATATATCGACTCTGAATTCTAGGCAAAGCTGCAGATGGACTTCGAACTTCACTGACTTCAATTTTAAGCCATTTTCTTTTACTAGAAGGGTATCGTTCTGTTTACTTTGTTGATACGCGAGTATAAGATACGTCGATAAGTCAGTCACAAAGCGTACTCTGAAGAGCGTTTTAACTATTAATTTACTACAGTAATTGTGATCGTTCTAAATAAAAGAACATCTTTTATACTCGCGTTCATCCTATTTCGAATGAAATTAGTAAGTCCTACGGTAACCCGAAAAACCATCATCCTCTATGGCGCATTGCACTAACACATCTCCTAGTTTCATTATGTTCACAATAAAAGCTAACACTTTTTAAACTCTATCTAATTTTACCTGCGAAAATCAGCCATAGTAGCTCGCACAGCTCTTGCCTCTTAATCATGCTCCTCTACGGACATCATTCCGACATAAAAAAAAAGATTTCCTAGTAATTGAAAAAATCTTAATTTTACATCTGGTAAAGTAGCGGGAGAGTAAGCTACAGTGAGAGTAAAGAAAAATGAAGTCTCGAACTGCCAAAAGATTTTTGCCTCACCCTGTATCTACATAGAGCCACTCTCATATCGCTGTTATGTTATCTATGGATTTGTTGCTGCTATCTTCGTTTGACACTTTCTTGATCAACTCATGCCGCTGTCACTTTATTTCATATTCGAACGGTAATTTATTGAGACAAAACGGCGAGTGGACTACGAAAAAAATTACAACATTGACGACAGCAACCACAATAACAACAGCATCAACGACCGCGAAAGCAACAATCGTCGTTTTCGATCCTCAATTCAGTAGTCGAGCCCAAGCGTCCGGCGCCTGATGCCTGGCGGTGTTCGGCGATCGTCTGACTTCGCCAGACGAATCCCGGGAGGGCTCCTTCGCGTTTTTCGATCTGCTCGCTGTAAAGCAATGCAGATATTCCAGACAACGATTGACCGACGCTAGTCGATCAGGCTGGCGGCAAGCAGACAAAGTAAACGACTGACCACCGGAGCGGCACCAGTGTTTAGTCGTTGTTGTGGCCCGTTTAGCTTTCTGTGTGTTTCCAGAAGAAAGCGAAGGCACCCCGGTGAGTCGCAGGTCGTTTCCACAGGAACGAACCAGCTGGAAAAAAGTCTCCATTAGCAGTCGCGTATGCAGTAGTAACTATAGTACTACCGTCCAATGTGGTTGTGCCAGCTCGTAATGATTGTATGAGTTGTCTCTCTGTCTGCGTTAATGCGTGTGGCTATGACGGGGCGTCTATTAATAGCAAAGGCTGCTGCCGGACAAACGGCAGCAAAACGAACGTCGCCGCGCAAGTTCGCTGGATGGCGGTTGCCGCATTACACACGCAGCGATAGCAGTTCCGGTGATAGAGCCGGCATCATCGACTCAGCAGATCTTCTCTGCAGAAAAAGTAGAAGAACAACTTCTGCAGCTACTCACTGCTGCATAGGAGGGTCTATAAACAACACTTCAAACCAAGATGCTGAATGCAGCAGAGACGGCAGTAGCAAAGGCCGCTAAGGCCGAGGTCAGACGGACCGGAGTCCAGAGGCTTGGACTCTGTCTTCGACCCTACACGTCATCGCCTTAATCTTGCAACCAGTCGATTTCGTTTATTCAATTTTTGTAAGTTAGTTCAGTACAAACAAGTTTCTTTGCTTTCGGGCGCCACTGGTGGCACGTCACCTCGTTGCACATATACTGCATACGGGGGCCGTCGACTTTCTCAACTGTTGTTGCTATTGTAGGTATTAATGTGTCTGTAGTCAATTTCAAAGAAGCGTCGCTCCTCTTCAGACAAAGACAGCGTAAAGTATCGAGTGAACCACTGTTTTCCTATAATTTTTTTCCCATTTTAACGCTACGGCGAGAGCTGTTGCAGGAATATGAGGCCATTTTGTTGTCATTGTTCCAAAACGTATCGGCCCTGGAACACGGTTCGATCATTAGCGGCAACTTTTGGAAAAGTAACGAAAGTAATACTCATCCATTGGCCTCGTACGTCTTGAGATCAAGCGACATCCATAAATAATCAATGAGGTGATGCAGGTTTTCAAGTGGCTCCTTATTTCAGCGGGTGGGAGTGGACAAATCGCATTGAGGGGCGTTTTTCAATGACGCCAGCGACGATAAACGGTGGCGGGATGTTTTTTCGAATTACTGCCGGCCTATTCCCGTCTTGGTCCTATTGTGGTAATGATACAGATGAATCCTTTTTGATGCATTCTTATTTATATTGTTTCCAGTGCCCCGTAGATGATTCACAAGGGTGGAGGAGAAGTAAAAAAAAAATCAACGTTGTCGGAACCGATGTTTCAGCTAATGATGTGTTACGATGGCGGTTATACCATTTAGGATCATTTCACAATGATCTCGTAACGCTTAACAAGCTGTAGCGAAGATGTTAGGTAGATATTACAGATAATGAATAAAAAAAAGGTCCTCAACAAGTACAGCCTCTCTCCTTAGGCTGTCACCTGTATATCATTACTGATTAAATATTTTTAGATATATTTTTTCTATTAAAACAACTCTGCCCAACGCTGTTCTCCTCAGACCGATAACTTGTCAAAGAAACAAATACTTGTCGCTACGGCGTGATCTTATTGAATTCAAAAATTATTAAAAAAATCAGGCTTTGTCGAAATATATATATATATCATTCATGATTTATTGTTAAAACATTTCCGAAGCTATTAGAGCTCAATAGCTAGTAGCTGCCATTGTCGGTAAACCTCCATTTAACTGAAATTATTTACATGTTGGCAACTCAGACTCTGGAAAATCATCGAACACGTTCCAGCTAGCGTAAAACGCACAGCGTCTGGACGCCGAGTAGTCAGTTTCTGGTCTCGCCCTTCTATTATAAATGTCTCTTCTGATATTATAGGACGGCCCAGTTTCGACGACGCTATCCGCTGTTCCGCGCTCGCCAAAATCTTTCCAAGTGACCCAACTATATCGGATAAATACGACGTTTGCAATTCACCCCGCGATTTCGTTTCCATGCAATAAATTCCAGTTGACCGGCACATGCTCTCATCGGACGAAGCTCCTTCACGCCGATCTGGTCCGGAGGTCAAGCCCTGCTTGGCCTGGCTCACAGTATGCATCAGTAAGATAGAAGGTAAACTGTGCAATGTTACACCTGCATTAGCAAAAGCGCGCCGCTGCTCTACTTGCTTTGGCCTGGAAGCGAAGCGTCAATATTCGTTTTTGTCATAACTTAAATTTATCTCCTTGATAGTCCGATGATTTTTCTTGGGTGCCTGTGTTCTGCTCTTGCCTCGATTTCCCGTCGTTATCGGCATGAGTAGCTGCCGTTTATCTCATTACCAGCTCTGCTGGGCTGCTTTTGCTGGACTCGCGGAGCCCGCTAGTAGACTCTGGGCAGCCAGCAACTGCCAATGACCCGGTCATGTGTTGTATGCATGGACTAAACTGGAAGTATGTTGCCATGTGACGCATTTGACCCAATCGATACCACAGTTTGCACTACAACAAACTAGAGAAAAATCGATGTGTGATGGATACTGCGTGCCAATATGCGACGTCTAACAGGATCCCAAGGAAAAATTCGGACCGATATGTTCTATCGTCGTCCAGCCCCAGTCTCTTCAGCTGGCAAAGCAATTTTCTTTTGATCGATAATAGCGCGCTGTTTGTATTGAGCTTTGGCGTCAGCTGTTGTCGTCAGCATCAGGTACGTTGTTTTACGAATAAATTGCGTGCTTCCGAAGCGAACTTGTACGTTCCTGCTATAGCTATATACAAGCTGGAAATTCTTGCAAGATATGCAAGAATAGCATAACATAAAAGCTGTTGCGAAACGGTAAAAAAATGAGATTTATAAATGAGAATGTATACCCGGACGGTTAAGAGGCAAATTAAAGGAGTGCCGTTTATGACAGTTTCGTGTAGGGAACAGGTTTGCTAGTTACGGCATGCTGCCACTGAGATCAGATGCCTGAACCCGTTCGGCTATCCGCGAAGATGTCCAACATTGAATTCATGTATTCCATGCATTTTTCATATCAGACATATATACATTGTAATAACGAGACTCATCTCAGTGCTGTAGTTAATTAGATTGTAGCGGGTCTCGCTCAGAAATGCCTAATATATCAAGTTCGTTGTCTAAGTAACCTCTTTAGACCCCTTCCTGTTCGGCTCTATGAAGCACAATGCTAATTAAACATTGTCTATCTAAAAATGGATCCCAATGCGCTTTGAGCAACTCTAGCTTTTGTTCTTCTAGGTCAATTTACCATTACTATTCTGATGATAATTATTATTGAACCCAATGCTTCAGCCTTCCTAATCGAATATCGCCCATTGACAACGATATACATATCCGTTTACTGCGTCACTCACATACTGCGATGCCGTTGAAAGCGTCAGGTCTAACATTGTGTGAAACTCTGTACAGCGGCAAAGAGACTGGAAGAAAAATTTACAGCGCTTTTCAAAGAATTTCAACATTTATTACTATTATCTAGCAGCAGCAGCCACACATCACTCCCTCATATACGCCGCGACCGTCCTCTATAGGCGGACGCATTAGATTGTGCGATATGCAGTAAATGCTGCGTGTGCTGGCATACGTATTTCCTATGCACCTTTTTTTCTTGATTTTCTTCTACTGATTGCCTCTTGCTGTTCCCCCTCTGTAAAGTGTTACCGCGCACCCCCTTCGCGGTCGCCGGCGTAGCATTGCCGTGCAGCACTCCGACACGATTCCGCTGCCGAGGGGCTTTATCCCGTCAAAGTACCGCTTTACGTTGCGGTACTTTTAGTACTGTTGGGTTTCTTCGTTTCTCTACTGTTTCGTCTTTCGATCAGGGCCGAAGCATACGAAGGCGGCGAACGATGAAGAGTGAGTCTGTAGGAGACTGATCAGGGCAGCGTAAAACACTGGAGGAAGGATCAGTAAAGAACCACCGGTGAAACTGAAGGCCTGCCGCAGCGTCAAACGACGAAGTTATTTCGTCGCGAAGTAGAAGATAGACATATGCCGAGTGAAGGTATTTTTATCAAAGACCAAACAAAACAGAGGCTTTCAGAGAAGCGGCAGATGCCGGAGGACCAACTTTACTGATGCTGTTGCTGTTGCTGCTACTGCTGCTGCTAGGTAGGATGTATAGAAATGCTTACAACAGATTCCGCAATGCCTTTCAGTGATGGCTTGGAAGGACTGGACCTCGTGCGGCGCTTAAGAGTTAGAGCCCTGACTGGCCAACACAAATACCGGCACTTTTCGCAGCGGCAATACCTTTGAAATATAACATGCATTCATTTTTCCCTCTGTTACTATTTTTTTTTTTGGCTACCTTGCGTAAGGACAAAATCGATCAAGAAAGAGGAAGTCGATTCCGCCGTTCGGGTATCATCGATATGTTAAAATGGTAGCGGAATTATGCTAGCTTGGCAGTAGCCAGAATTTGCTTTTTACTCGTAACGGTGCTTCTGGAAAACTCTCAGCAGGATCGGCAGCAATCACATCGTGAATTATGAACCCCTCTCAACGATAATTCTCGGTCACGTTGTGAGGAAACCAGCGATTTTTGATTTTTTATTCGTTAAAAATGTCCAATGTCACCTTTTGCCTGGAGAAGGCGAAACAATAAAATGACTAGATCTCTCGAAAATGATTTCAGCAACAAAATATTGGATAAGGACAACAGCAGAGATATATTAAGACTGTAGGTGTGTGAAAGCTTTGCGAGTTCCTCTAATTCATAACAAACCATTTCAAAAACGTTCCTGCTATGGAAAGGTCATGCTGTGTCAATGACAGTTCCCAAGGGACTTTGTCGGTACAAATTCGATCACGTTCGAGCTCCAGTAAGAATGATCTTAAATGCCGTTGTTGTTTAAATGGTTAGTTGTAAAACAGGCTACAGATTTATGATTCATGTTGTTTATAATTGAGATCGCAAGGTCTTTCCGATATCGAACATAGCACTAGCTCCTCGTGCTCTTATTTTCTACTACACAAAAAATCAAATGGCCATAAACGTGACCACCACGATTATGACCCACATATGATGTACTAATGCGTCTTGTTTCGCGAAACCACTTTCCTACCGCGGCCATCTACAGCATGACCGTTTGTTGGGGAAAACATATATCTCAACTTGTACAATATATGGCTCAGCGCTTGTGGTGAAGTCTCTCGTGCCATGCCACAGCCGTTCTTGATATCCCCCTTGGCGTGTGCCTTCGTCGCCATGGTCATAGTTGTTTCCCCGGTCGCGTCTACCAGATGTCCGACAAAACAGAATCGGTTCGACGGCGGTCGCTTAATCGTTCCGGCTGTTTAACCTGAGAAATCCCAGTCCTGGTGGGTGATAGCATCTTTTCTCTAATCGGACATCGACAACGAGAAGTCCTTTAAAAGAAAGAAACATATGCATGTACGGGTATCATGAAGAATCATGTAATATCACTAGCATCGTCTCCGTAGCTGTGGCTTATCACTAGACATACCCATCGTATCGGAACGTATAGTAACATTGTATCGAAAAAACTAACGTAACAACATTCTGTATTTGTTGCAGCTTTTCTAGTCTGGTTGTGTGCGTGTTTTTTGAGCGTTGATGTTGTTGTTGTTGTTGTTGTTGTTGCTGCTTATTGAACTAGCTTCTAGTCTGGACTGTACTACATAACGGATCTAAGTAATTTTTTCACAAATAAAAAGCAAATCTACGTTTTTCGTTATTATGATATAGTTTTGTTCCTGTACAAATCTTGCAAAAGCTGCGGATTGCCTCATTGATCAATTTCAGCTATAAAATTATTTGTTTGGCCTATTTATTTATATTGAAGTTTACTAAATTAAAGACACTCAAATTTAGTTGCTGATAAAGAGAACTGTTTTATTTGTTTGTTTTTGCCACTTTTCTTGTCGTCATATTTTTATTCTCTTTATGGATTTCGAAGTTATCACCATGATCATCAGATTTCATAGCAGATGTTTTGCCCCATCGTTTGATCATCGCCATGCAATCGTGCCCTCGTCAAGATCACCGTCACGAGGACCTTGTCCGATGTTTACTTATTTTATCGTTACTAAATATTTTCATTATTATTATTATTATCGTTTTTATATTTACAGCTCTTTATTACAGATGACATTACTTGACATGAATTGTGTCATCGTCCAACATTGGGCTTGACATTGGGAAAAAAATAGCCCAAAAAAAAAAAAAAAAAAAAAAAAAAACAAACGGAATAACGAATTGACTTTTCGACACTGTTTTTCCATGCTGTCGTGTTAACCGTCTCGTATCAATAGCGTGTTCTTCTTGTCAATGTTGTTTGTAACACACATATATCTCGTTCTTCGCTTTTGAACATCTTCAAACAAGCTTCGTCTCGCTATTGATCTGCTTCTTCCTCGTTGGCTTTGATATTTTAATATCGTGTTTTTTTCCATTTATTATAGTGCACACAGATTATATTTATATATATATATATATATATATATATGACATCATTACTACTATTTTCTTCCGTATTTTTTATTTTCGTTTATATCACAAATGGAAAGAACTTTTTTTTAACTCCTACGCCCTCATACCGGGCATATGGGTTGCATTTTTCAGCATCTTTTTTCCTCGCATAAATATAATGCTCATTGACATTTGTATATATGATCAATAATGATTTTTATCTTTAATTCAAAATTTGCGGTACGAAATCATCACCATTGTAATCACAGTGATGATAATACTGATGATAAGGTTAATAATTACTATCAATTTAACGGTATTAATAACTAACACCTTCTATTACAGCCATGAACTCTTCCATAGTTTCTCAATGAGAAAAGCTCATGCCGTCTCGTTACCCAGATGCTTTAATCGTCCATCAGTAAATCTGTATTGCCGGCAAGATACGGCGAGAATGGTCGTTTTCGTTACGAGACTGCTCTGGCAAACGGAAACAGAATCGGCCCGTGTTTGTGTCACAAATCATTATTTTTTCGTCTAGGTAATACTTTTATCTTGCACATGTCTAACTAGCGATCGTCGCATGCCTGCCAACACCTGATCTAAAACTTTGTGGTCTCGCTGGGTATACGTGTAATACTGCTATACGGTTACGAGCGACCTCAATCGATCTGTATAAGCGAAAGATGCCTTTCTGTTCTCTTTCCATAGATATATATATATATATATATATATATATATATATATATATCTATCGTCGTATCGAAACAATACAGAATTCAAGTAATATAATGACTGTTTTGTAGAAAAATGCTTCTCAAAATCCTGTGTTCTGTTGCTCTCTGACCTCCAAGAAGCGAATGACACTCAAGCCTGCGGCATCGCTCATTGCCGAGCTGTACCCCTGGAGGGTGCGGAAGCATGCGTTCAAATACCACGCGCACATATATCGTATGTTATTAGTACTCTTCGTAGAGAAATGCTATCGGTTCGTTGTGGTAATACCGCTACAAGTTCGAAGTCATATTGGCATCACCGCAACAAACAGCTATAAAAGAAACCCAAAAGTCTTCACCAATATGTCTACCCGCAGCTTCTTGGTAAAATATGTCTAATGCCTTATTGTGGTCAGGATTAGTTAAGGGTTAAAAAAAATGATTAATGCCCATCTTATGTTAAAACTCAAACGCGACGATCGATGTAACCAGTACGCGAATATAAACGTCTCTTTACACAGACCTGCATTTTTTTTTGTCGATTTCTTAGCTCAAACGCGGAACGTCAAAGTATGTAAAAAAAAAAAGTGTTTGCCTCGTGCCTCTCCCTACCCATAGAAAATCTACAAAGTGAAGCCTTTATCGTCTTCATTTAGAGGTTTCTGCACTTGGCTGTGCTGTGTTCGCACATGTGTTGACTACATCTTGATCAGCCCGCAAACGTACTGCTTACCCAGTGCCTGTGTCGATGGAGTATTGAGCATTATCGATTTTCTCCACAAGCAGCAGACTTTACCCGTTGGCGTACTTAAGGCTACTATTTCATGAACGGTCACCCGATATGTTCATAAGTCTACAAATTCGGTAACCGTAGTTTCCTATATTGGTTAAGAACGCGTTCACCTCTAGGATCGCGCCGAACAATTCTACAGAAAAACAAGATGTCGCTTTGGCCATTTTCTTTTTGTTTTTGTTTTTTTTTTTTTTTTTTTTTGTATTACGCGCGCTCTCTTTCTCTGCCACTCTATTTCCTTTTTCCCTTTCTTTCTCTGGTAAAATTGTGTCCAGAAATATTGTGTAGAGTATTAACTATATACAAGAAGCCGACCAGCGAACGTACAGCGGACAGCCTCTGTATGGATCATTCTTCTCCTTCGTAAAAAATTCGTGTTTGTTAACTCTGCATAAGAGCGCGCAAATATTGGGCTTTCTGTAAATTAGTGGACAAATGAATGTTCCCAGGCTTACTCTCGGTCGGGGTGCTAGTGGCGGCGAATTCTTCTTCTCAGCAGGTGTTCTTCCTGATGGGGGCTATTAGTTAGTCCTTTATTCGGAAACTATTAGGAAAATATACTGATGCACACACGGGGGTAGTTTCTGACTAGTTGAATTGGGAGCAGGTCGCCGGGGAAAAAGGAACCTTCTTGTATTTCAGCGTCCACCGATTTATTGGTATAGGGCTCTCATCGAAGATCTGTCGGTAGCAAGAAACTATACAAGTAGCCTTTTGCGTATTCCCCAATTCAAGTTGCTCGTATCAGGGTTCTTCTTTTTGCGGGAAGTATCCTCAGTCTGCAACAGTTCTAACTAGGCCGTCGTAGCCTTTACTGGGGAACGTTCAAAAATCGCTTAGGACATCCTGGACATCCGTTGGTGTCTCGGGCTGGCCTTGATTTGTTACGGCAATGTCCTCTTTGACTTTGTGATGTACTTCAACGGGACCAGCGGGCGGAGCTGAGTCCTCAGCCGGCACCTGGGGCGCGAAGTTCTTCGTGATAAAGTCATCGATTGCCTCGGTACAGACCCTTAATTCCTCCTACGGATCGAAAGGGAAAAAAAAAAGTAAATAACATTTTGGATTATTAGATTCCTTTAGATATCGCTCAGCTTATCTATCTTCTTATCTATAGATTATTCTAATTAGCGACACTATCCGCTAGCAACGGCCAACTTAGCCGCCATTAATTTGAGCGCTTATGTCAGTAATCTGCGAAGTTGTTGTTGTTGTTGTTCTTACTAGATTGGATTCTTTACTACGTGTCGTTGCTAAAGGGTCCACGTTAATTCTGATTTCTTCGTTCATGAAATTGGTGTTATGTCGTCCCTAATTTATCTTATTTCCATTGAGCTACCTACGTATATCGCAATATTATCTAAGTAGCGTCTTTCGAGAGCCAGCGGTAACGAAGGGTTCTCCTTCGACGATTTATCTCCTGGGGTAGTGGCGGACGGTCTCGCTTCCCGGACACGCCTTAAAGATCGAACCGACTGCTGCTACTGCAATTACGTCTATGAGGTGTATCTTTGTCGTACGTACTATGACTATTATTAATTTTTTATCATAGCTGCATATTTGTAGTAGAACGAACAACAGCAACAACGGAACAATAAAAACAACAACAACAGCAGTATAAAAAAGCAATAGAGGCCGTACTCCGTCTATCGTATAGTACCTCAGGATATATTTATGGATCGTACCGCCTTTATCGTAGCTAAACACCAGGGCGTCGGATTTTGCGATCATCGGATATATGCTACTGTACTATTATAAGATTATTATAATTATCAACATTTAATAGAAAAGTATGTATACAGAAAATCGTTCTTGATAATACGTTTTAGTGTCCTGCAGTAAATCATTGTTGTCCCTGTGTCTCAGCAAAGAGATGCGTCCGGCTTTTTCCACGCGAATTATTTTTACGTTTATTCTTTTCTATGTATTGACAATCAATACATTATGATATCTTTAGCGTGAGGCAGGTTGTACAAATGAAAATTTCAACATGTTGCACGACGCTTACATAGACGGGACAGCGAAACGAACAATCGACAATGACGAGTGATCACGCGGTGCTCGTTCGATGAATCGGGCTCTGGATCTGATTCGATCCGATGGGTGTTTAACTTGTGGGAGGAGAATGAAAAACTACGGTAAGCTGCGGTGTCGGCATTCCAAGTGATGTCGCTCCGACGTTTTCTTATAGCGTTATTTCTACAACCACAACAACCACTACTACTACTACTACTACTACTACTACTATCAGTAATTACAAGACTGCATTACAATTTTGCTCTGCGTAGTAAGGCGGAATAGGATGGTGTGAACGACGGGAGCGACGAGCGACGCACGGGCCAGTGAGCCGGTCGAAATGATCGCTCGTTTACAGTAATAAAACCCGGCGCGATGCTCAGCGTCGTGCGCAATGTTAGCGATAGATAGATAGATAGACACACACACACACACAGACACACACACACACACACACACACGCACACACACTGTGAATCGGCAGTGTTTGATGGCTGTAGACCTGGCTTCGAGCAGCTTGTGGGAGATTTTATTGGGCTTTAGCATGTACTGCGGATTAAGAGCTCTTGACGGCGATGGCAGCGGCATCGATAACTGCAGCCACAGTAGCGTTTACCAGTTATACCGGTTGTGGAAATGGCGCCGGCAGTGGTGGTTTGCGAGTCTGTGGCGTCTTCGTCCGGGAGGTCCTACGTCAGAAGTCGTTCAAGTGTTAAGGTGAGCATTGCCGAAATGAAAACGAGCCGATGTACATGAACAGCCAGGCATGGAGCATCGAGCCACGAATCTCTCACAGTAGAGAAGTTATCGTGGTGAAAGAACAACAATCTGACAGAGCGGAATCGAGAAAGAGAGTGAAAAGCGCAAAAGGTGAAGTTCCAGATAACGATCATTCGATATTGTGAAATGTATGCGGTCATCACAGACACAGGTCGATACCAGTACAAGCGCACGGCTCCATGTTGCCGATATCCAAAGTCGACGAAGTCTAAATAACAACCATCGGCAGTGATAGCTAGCTGTGGATAAACACGACCTGGCAAGCGCACTCGTCGCTCCCCTTTGTAACAATGTGTAAAACCCAACACGTTTAGAACGTGTAGACCATTTACGGCGCTGCACATTTAAGCCGCTACACTTTAGCTCTCTAGTATTGTCTTCTATAGAAGCTCTGATATCTCGATATTTTCGAGCGGCGCTCTATAAAGCGATACTAACTGTAACGTATACTTATATCAGGTAGAAACGAAAGTACGACGTCTATAGCTATGACCTAATCTCTCCGGTCTGGCTCCGTTCTGTCAGACTCAAAGAGCTGGACGGTCCAAACGAACGACGGTCCTCCTGTTCCAAATCCTACCTCTCCGAGTGTAGAAGCACAGTGCTACGGTCAAGCGACCTGAGGGGACTGTAATTGTCGCAACGATCGCGGGACAGTCTGCGTCAGCCCTGGTGCGTTCGACCAAGCGCTCCAACACCGGGCCCACCATCAAGACCTAGCACCAGCACTATCAGTTAGGGCTCTAAGTGTATACAGAGTATCGCCGGATCATCACCACCATCAGTATCTATCTAGGCAGCTGCCATTCACAACAGTCACAGGCCGTCTGCTGCAGCTATTGCTGGTTCTGCCGTGATGTTGGCCGCTACTGGTAAGGCACTACTAATGTACCTACGAACTCAGGCCGTTTCGTTTGTTCGTTTCAACCGGCAACACATTGGTCGACTGACAGCCGTCGCTCCACTGAGAACAAACGTTAACCCACAGCAGCGGCGGAAACGGCAGTGTCACAACAGCAATTACTACAACCTGCGCTAAACATGATCCACGAAACGCGTAACAGCAAACCGTGCCGACTCTAAAAAACGTACCACGTAAAATACGAACAGCTAACACATTTGTGTTTACCGATACTATAACATGTTTTTTTTTTTCTATGGCAATTACTAATGTGATAGTTAAAACGTACCTCATCTGCGCGAACTGCCAGTTGGGCCCATTTCATCATGTCAGATTTCTGTCTCCGTGAGAGACGCAGGACGTACCCGCTTGCGACGACCATCGAAGCGGCAGCAACGATCGAGGGTATGTAATGGCTAAATTTGAACTCTGCAACAAACGACGAGCGCGAAGGAAATGAAACATTCGTCAGAAACCAAATTCACTCAAACGATCCTACAAGCCAAAAAAACTATCGTTTTTGTATACGCGTCCGTTGAAAAAAATTGGTGACATTTGCAACACCAATTCTCCATTTTATGCGCAAAAAATGCGGATACAGGTTTCTGTGTGTGTGTGTGTGTGTGTCTGCTTAGATGAAGAATGTCTTGCGAACTAACGCGCAGCTTGCGGCTTGAACTCCGTGCCCATTGATTCTGATACCGCTAAGACGGGCCCAATAGAAAGCAGAAGAAATTTCAAGAATGCCTTGGCCGAAGTCTCAGGATTCAACGGTTGTAGTTCTCAACACTAGAAAACCAGGACAACAAAGGGGGCGGAAATGTCAAACGCTCGAACGTTTGAACCTGGACAGTGAAAGATCTCGAACAAGTCCATTAGCTTTGCTTTTGCAAACTTCGAAGCGGCGGCGGCGAGATCTTGGCTTCAAAATTCTTGCAACGACTAAAGCAGGCCCGAACAGGCAAAATGACAAGCCTTAAGAAGTCGGTGGTTCAGAAGATTTAGAAGGTATCAGACAGGACAAAGCAAGGAATGTTAGGGAATCTAGTACACTAGCACATCGAGCAGTCGGCTGAGCCTTCTTCATTGAGAAAAACGGTTGGCCCGCCTTTGTTGAATGAAAGCCACCCGTAACTGCTTACTATAGTGGATGGTGAATACTCTAAACAGAACTGAGGGCAGCTGCGGTGCCCCGACAGGACCTCAACGGTTTTCGCCGAAAGCATCTCAAAATTTGACAAAAGAAAGGCCCCGAAACTAAAGCAGGAATTTGGCGCGCAACACGCTAGAAAAGACGTTGTCTGGTTAGTCTGGACCACGTCCATTGAAAATGTCGTGGTGGCGTTTGCTTACGGTTAACACTATAAATGATCTTCCGTACAACGTTTTCAGATACTCTAAATGTTCTGATACCATAGCTGATTTAGCTCGACTTAGTAAATGAACAGTTTCACGAGGCACGCCACAAAAATGATTTACACCTTACCAATAATGAGGCTAAACGTTAACGAGACTCGAAGCAATCCAAGCTGCCTTTTCGTGACCGCTGATGACGGGAGCTTACGTTTATTTTGATATATATTAATGCCATCATATCAAATGAAATTGGGACTGCTTTCTTTCGTAAACGACAGCTTCGAACGAGCAAGATTAACGTTAATTGAAGATACGTTGAACGTGACCAACGAATGACGTTTTGATTGACTCCTCCCAGAAATTCAACGTGTATCAGAGGTGCTAGCAGCGAGTAGTACTCCGGCTACTGTTAAACCGTATGGTGGCCGCGCCTTGCAAGCTGATCTTCATCGGTAGCAGATCTGTCGAGGCAGATACCTGATTCGGTCCGTCAGAACGCCAGAAATTCGTAGACACAGACGTAATCTTTGATTCCGCGTCGCGCGGATACAATACATACATACACAGGAAGTTAGAGCGAGTGATTGAGCTGCGCTTGATGTCGTATCTAAATACATCTTATGGTATATGGCATGGTGTTCCTTGATCTCTGAACAGACGCTTTAGACCAGCCGTACGCTTATGTGTGATTTGAGACGGTAGGTCGCAACAAGATCTCTGTTCAGCAGCAGCAGAAAAATAGATAGACAATCGAGCAACGATTCAGCAATGTCCTTTTCGTTGCCTTAGCTCTCGGTCATTGCCTAGGCTTTTAGCTTTTAAGCTGTTCCAGGGGGGCTGTTCAGCGAATTAATGAGTCAGAGAAAGCCCTCTTTCCGTGACGCGATGGCGACGGTAAGTAAAATGGCCAACATAATACATCTGAACAAACGTCTCAAAGTACGCATTGTACTTTGTAAACTAAGGTATAAATTGTACGGTTTCTTGGTCGTGTGTATTCATGGGACGATTCGAGCAACTGCGTTCTTTATTCCAGCTTACACCAATTCTTTTCCTTTATTTCGGGCTATTTCACCACTCCATCCTAACGGCATTCTCAACCGTTTGCTCCGTTACCTCATTGCGTTCATACGTCAATCACGCACCCATATGCGGATTACGTTACATAGAACCCTTGGACGCACAAGCAAACCACAACAAGTGAACGCACGCGCCAACAATTGTGACTAATCCGTTATTGCGTCTCGTGTCAGACTCTGTTTGCTGTTTCCTTCTTTCTACCGTTTTCGCTATCCGTTATCCTTTATTTGTTTCGACGCGCCACCAGTTTCTGTGTCCGCGCATTGTCCAGCTCTAACATCAGCCGCAAGCCGCGCAGAACGAATGTGCCGCTAGTAGTTAACGATTAAGCCGGCATCGGCAAAATCACCACCCCTCTTCCCTTCAGCGTTGCTATTCTTTGCCTTCGTAGCTGTTTACTTGCAGACATAGAGGATTCGACATTTCTTGCCCCCAACGCCGCCGTAGCCCCAGTCGCAGCACGCTTCAGCTTGGACTGGGGTCCGTTCCGATGTCGTCTCCTTCTTCTGCTGCTGCTTTTCCATCTAATTTTCAATTTTTCTTGCTTATTGGCGCACTCATCCTTTCCCCGGTCAGCCGCCATCCTGAGTCAGCCAGTCAGTGAGTGGTTTTTCGCGGGCAGCAGCTTGTTGTCGTCTCAATGAACTGATTGTTACTATACTACGGTGAGATGCGACGCGATGCGCCGGCGCAGCTGCAGTCAATTCCCGCTGTCGGTGGTATCGACAGCCAACAACAACGACGACAGCGATAGCAAGTGGCGGTAATCGCCAGACACGGCGACGACGACGACGACGACAGGCAGCGCCGATTCGGCGCAAACAGCAGTAGGAACGTGTGTATGCGGCAGCTCTCATCCGATCGGGAGCAGTAAAAGGACATCGCCATCACCACCGCCGCCATCAGCATCTTTGTAATGCTCGGATGCTTCCACTTGGCCATCGACGACCACGACGGCAGCTACGTCTGGACGATTCGCATACACACACACACACACAGACACACAGACACACACACACACACACACGCACACGCACGCACGCATACACAGACAAACAGACAGCTCAACCGGTTTCACCCAAAATGCGCCAGTCGCGCCGCAAACTTTCGTCGGCGCCAAAGGTAGCTGCTGTTCTGAAGACCTGGCGCTCTAGTAGCGTTAAAAGTAGTGGTGGCAAGTGGAAAGCGGGCAGCAATAACAGCACCGACGATGACGATTGATGCTTTCGCGTCTCATTCGCCGAGGGCGAAACTGCTGACGGATCTGAGTCTAGCCAAAAAGCGAGAAGAGCAGAAGAAAAGTACGAGTGAAGACAGAAAAAAGCTGCCGACGGACCACAGAGAAGTCGGGCTTGGCCAGGATCACTATCACGAGCGCGCCCACAGCGGCACTGTAAAGGTTCTGCGCGTTAAGGCTTTGAAAGAATGCAACACAAATGCGACGGCGGCAGCGACCGCAGTAGCAAGTGCCAAAGACGAAGGCAGTGGCGGTAGACTTGACCACGTACGGTACACATCGATACGTGTGTGCCTGTGTGTTTGCTTTTTTAAGTATGTGTGTGTATACCTCTGTGTGAGTAGATTGGTTCGAAAAGCGTGTAATATTCATACTAACAGTATTCCTATTGCCTATGGCGATCACATTGTGTCCTTCAGATATAGTGTGATAGCTCCTTGATAGCGGAAATTTTATGCTGGGAAGGCGGTACTCAGCATCAAGCACTTTAAAGCACATGTGCAAACCACGTGCTGTTATAGTTCACGGCGTAGACTCCAGCTGCTATAATATGATGCCTTTAACACGAACAGTACAAAAGACGATGAGATCAAACGCAACCTCTGATTTAAAGGGACCTCATATCAGCAGCTATGACTCCTGATCTGCCAGTTCGGTTACTTTACATTATTTTTGTAATCTCAAATCCGTAATTTCCCAAAACTCACTGACCAGTGGCTGTGAGCGCAATGACAGTTTGAGCCTGTTTCCGAAGAGTTTCCTTTTGCCTCTGGTGCTGAGAATCTAGTGGCAGCCGGTGAACGAGCTGGTCAAGGAGGTCGTTGGCAATCACACAGGCCGTATTCCAATCGAGGGTTAGCAGGACCAGCATCTCCCATTCCTGAAAGAATCAAACCATACACGTTTGAATCACCATTATTAATAGCAACGGTGACGAGCGCATCAACGGCAAGATATTGGGGCCAAATAGTCCAAACCAAACGACACCGCTGTGCTGAAACATGTCGAAACAAAAGCCTCGGACTTTCATTTACTATAGACGGCCCTATCCTATTCGTGTATAGTAGATCTATATAAATAACGTTGCTTTCTGTAGTCTCCTAAGCTCGATAGAGCCAATCATTTGGAGACGGTCTAACGTGGCATTGCACTGCCCCGACGGCATTACTGCTAGCCAACATCTTCTTAACATATGGGAACAGACCATCAAACGAAGTCGAATTAAATGCCCCGGTGCTGTCAAGAGCCCCCCATGAAGTTCGCTGACACGGCCTTAGCGATGGTGGCTAGTGGCAATGGCTCGGTCATTGCGCCATTGGTAAAGGTGTGCATGCGAAAAATCTGAACCCCAAACAACGAACGCAAAAAAACAAACCACGAGAAGAGAGACGCGTTTCGCCTGTTGCCGAACGCCAACATGAACAGACACAGCGACGACAAACAATAAAATCAAACGACAGTCAGCGCACATTGGTACGTCGCTGATCGACAACCTTGAAGGGGCGGTCTTTGTTCACCATCGCATCGGAACAGCGTCCCTGTTTATGCGACGTCAGAGGGGAAAGTTTGTCTACCGTCATTACCAGTCTGTCCTGCCTTGTCGTACCGCTGCCTGGTGCTTCGAAAGCAACAAAACAACTGGCCGCGACAGTTCAATAGTAATAACACTTACCATATATATATATATATATATATATATATATATATATATATCAAATGAGATAAGTTGGTCGAGGCATAAGGAGCCTTCAGAGTCAATAACATGAGTTTTTTTCACTCCTTGTGCTACTACTGTTGACGTCCGAATGGTCGCTATTGTTAGTTCTATAAAATAGCAGGACCTTAATCATTATTATCATCGACAAGGGGCCTGCTGTTGCCGCTATATATGTACCACTGGAAATAATGCATTTCGGAGCCTCGTCTGCTGCCTATTTGTGCGGTGCTGCAATGCAGCCGCCACCTTGTTCGATAATGCCCTTGAGAAACAGCAACAAATGAGACGGAAAAAGGGAAATTGATGGTCAGAATTAACCAGCTGAATTGACGTCGCTCGCCCCTTTTTCAACCGGCGCACTTCTGCACTGGCGAAATATTATGAAGGGCATTATTAAAACTCTATGAAAGGTGTTTCGGTTCGGACAACACAAAACACTCGCTTGCGCGCGGTGGCTCATCAGCCCCGCTCCTTCCATCCTATTAGAGTCTGTTTAGGTACGTGCCACTGTTACGTGTGTCTGAGTGCCTATTAGGGTCCAAGAATCGCAGTCTCTGTGGGGGACCTACAAGTGCGAAAAGAAACGTTTGCTAAGTTAATGGAATAAAAAGTCTCCAAATGAAGAAAAAAAAAAGGAAAAAACTCAACAAAACAATACTACGCTGTTATATTCCTTATGGACAATAGCTGCGTAACAACTTGACATCTAATGTCCTTCATGTCAGTGTTCGAGCTGTGGCCAGAGCAGGAGAACAATTCAATTCAGGCAAAAGAAGAAGGCGAGATAGTGGTGCCGATTTGCCAAGCCTTAGTGGAACGTAATTGATCTAGCTAAACAACCAATCGATAACTCCTATATGAATGCATTGCCGACATCAACGATCGTATCAGGCACTACGGTAACCGGATCGTCATAATCCGACTGTCGCAATTGAAAATATAGTAAAACGATTGTTCCCATGCGGTCAGCGGATCCGCGTTTCATAATAGTGTTGCCCATCAGAACGGCAGCGCTGTCACGACAAAGATACTCAAGCCATTACCTTATTCTACAGAAATTGAAAGAGGATCTGACAGAAGCTCGAAAGGCTTACGGAACGCATCAGATGAGAATGGCCTATGCATAGGCCTTATGCCCCACGTGGCGTTAATCGGACTATGTTATTACTAATAATATCACGATACGCACAATTCTAGTCACAGACAAGACAAGTAGGCGGGTCTTATAGGCCCGACAATCACTATCTGACGTCCATGTATGTTCGCTTGTTTGTAGGTTTCGGATCGGCCTATATTGTGCTATCTACTGTCGTCTCCGGTGCGCGCTCTGCTCAAGCGCGTCGGGGGCACGACCACACTTAATCGTCTCTTGAGTATCTCGTCATCTATCTGTCCCTCAAGCATTTTTCGCTCATTCATTTTCTCTATTTCTCTTTTGTGGATTTGTTTTTCTCGGTGGATCTTTGCCGCCGATGTTATTCGTTCGATTTCTGTTTCGGTTGGCGCCTAACTGCACATAGGACTTTCAGCGGCTGCAAACCTGCCAACGAGTGCCCACTCGTTCATTGAGATTCCGCGGCCACGGACAAGAACTAGAGTAAAACGGGTAGTGAGCGCGTTTAGACGTAAGTAATAGCTCAATAGAGTACAATAATGCATTTGTGCAAACGGCTTGGCGGGTATTTAGTAAAGCAAATTCGCGCGCCTCAGAGCCATCGAGGAGGCCGGGGAAAAACAAAGAGATACACATATTATTGCTCACGATTGCCGGGTTTAATATGAGCGGGCTGGTCTGATCAGTTAGAAGAAGAATCAGCGAAAAAAGTGTGGAGCAATAAAACGAGTAGGGAAAATAAAGAGGCACATAGAGAATACTGGCCATTGGATACCAGCGACCACTTCACTGGTGTTTTCGTTGATCGGGTTTAACAGTTTTGAGTTGATGGCCGCCGCCGTCGCGACCGCCACCGACATTTAGGACAAAGATAACAATTCGCAACTTGGTCTGGGCAAGACGAAAACTGGGAGCGTCCTGGCTGGAACGGGCTAATCTCTCTCGGTGTCCGAACAAAGTTAAGAGGACGACGAGTGGTAGAAAAAGGCCGGTGTTTTTCGACCGACAGTGACCGCACGAGTTCTGCATGATTTGACACATTTGATGGTATGCGTCGGCTGTTGCCGCTACTGAAACGGATGACCAAAAAAGAGAAAAGAAAACGCTGCGTTAGCGGCTGCCGGCGCCGTAGTCGATCTGTGGCGGTAGTAGAACTGACGACGCGCCTTCCTAGCTAGACGCGCTCGCTAAGGGCCTGATGTGATGCCGTTGCCGCTATTGTTACTTTGGCGAACGTTGTTTTCAGCAAACTCAATTGAACTTGGGCTCAACTTTGTGGATATTCGATTTCGTTGAATCGAGGATGAAGCTACTGCCGGCGGTGCCGTTGATGCAGACATCGTCACAGCCACGTCAGCGATTGGGTCCTGTGGCTTATTTATAACTTGAGCCTGTAGCGGCTTTCGTCTATCGAGATGAGGAGGTAAAAGTATATTGGCAGATATCCGGGCAGCGGAACAGACAGGCGAGATCGTCGCGCGGCAGCATGTCGATTGACGACTAGAACAAGAGACAGGTGTTTTGCTGTTCGTTTCTGCGTGACGTCCGTACGCCGGTCTTGGTTTATCCATTCAATCCGATTTAAACCAATTCAAACGCGCTCTAGCGGCGAACGACGAATTCGAAGTTGTAGACCCACTCGGTGCGGGAGGTAGATGGACTGAACGAGGCCGTCATCGAGGAAGGTCGCTACGCCTTACCTTACTTTCTACCAAGTTGGTAACAAAGTAGTGGCCGT
The DNA here is from genome assembly GCF_002443255.2 of Varroa destructor. NCBI lineage: Eukaryota > Metazoa > Arthropoda > Arachnida > Mesostigmata > Varroidae > Varroa > Varroa destructor. Next base: position 47,502,317 of record NW_019211457.1, on the reverse strand, counting down.
TATTGCTTATTACTTCGCTTTTACAAATGTCTTGCTTGCTAATGACAACGTTTTAACTAGTATTGTAGAGCCTTTCGTACGTTTCCTTCAAATCAACAAATTCAATCTCGATATTCAAACTTCAAAAATTATTATATCGGATGCTGAAAATATGAACACCTGCGACACCGATATCTGTTTACCGATTTCAAAAGAGCTACAAAAAAAAAAATTACAAAATACTACTTTGTACCACTTGACAAATGCCTGTGTAAAGGTAACAGGCTCAAAGGCCAATTATAATTTTCCAACGAAAGGCTAGAAAAGCAAGGCAATAGGCAAAAATTACCTAGCTTTCCCACGTACTGATATATAAGCATGTATCAGCATTCGTATTGGATCTTAGTAGACGGTGGGATGGCTTTAGGCGATGCTTAACGTGAAGATGCGTTCGGTAGAAACAATGAAGAAAAAAAGCAAAGTAATTCTTCAGCTCAAAGGCTAACTAAGTTTTTCACAAATCTTCAATAAATTGGTACCGCAAACGTTTCGTGAATTTACCTCGTCGAATATTCTTCCTTTCGAGTCCGACGAAAACGGAACCACTCAGTAAAAGATGATCAACATGACGTAGAATGCAAACGGTCGCCAGCTCCAACAATTGCATAGCTTATGTGTCGACATGATTTCCTCAGTATTGGCTGCCCGCTCCCTCTGCAGATTACGAGTCCACGTTCGTTATCGAGTCGACGAAACCATAAGCGGCCGTTCAAGAGAAGCGCCGTACACAGCCACAAATGGACGCCCAGCGTGCACCTGTCCCGTTACGCCGGATGCACACATCCACCGTCGCCAACAGCAGCGAGGATAGCGTCAGGCTCGGTTAGGACAAACTGCTCCATCCTCATCCACTAGCGCTGAGCAACAGGTAGGTCCAAGAAAGCACGACGAACCCTGACAGTGCTGCTACGCCAGGCTTGTTTACTGAACAGTCCTGCACGATGATGGCACCACTGGTGCCTGTTCGTTTGTGTACTGGATCGCCGCACACGGGCTGGATCTCTCACCCAGCGTCGCCCACAGTGGCTATAATGGTTTTGCCGTGCCGTGGGATCGTTTGGCGCGTTTAGCTCTAGCTTATGAAACGGCGGGATGGCTCTCAAGCACCGGTCCCATCTAGCGACCAAATGTCGCCGTCCCTCGCTTGTTCATCGTTTGAATGCGTCGTTCCCCAACGAAGACGAGACCGGTGGCGCCCACGTCGTTCGTAGTTTACCTTATTGTAAGGCCAATGAGCCTACCAACAGAAGACCTTTGACGATGCATGATAGTTCGCATATATATGCATACGTATACAGGCTAAGCCCCCTGCGGCCTACCGGGTGCTACTTGTTTCCTCTGACTTTATCAGTGACACCTAAAGCCGACGTGCCTAGAAGTAAAGCTGAGCTGGATAAGGTCTGTGCAGTGGGTTCCTTGGTTCGCACAACATGATATGCTCGTGGCGCGTTCACGGGGAGCACACACAGACAAATATTCAGTATTCACCAGCATCCAGTGGCATTTAGGTAGCAAGGAATAGAAAAAACCGCTGCAACTTTATGCTTCGTTTGGCATTGGCGGAATAGCTAAGTTTTACTTGGTTTTTGGCGCCATACCATAGATACTTTTCGTTGGCTTTCTGTCCGTCCGTCGCCACGGTCGCTCTCATATCTAACACCCCAGTAAATGACACTTCATCTATCTACCCTATAGAAGCCATCATTATACATGCCGATCGGACGATCTATTCAAACTGACATAGAATTGTCGAGTGTGTTTTCAGATGCGCTCCAGATGATTGTGTGCTGTTGCAACGAGCGTACTGAGCGACCCTATAAGCGTTACCCTATAAGGGTTTCCTCTGTCCAAATTCATATCGTGTTCGTGGACAGAACTAGTGCAAGAAAACCCAACAAATTATTTCGACTTTTACTCTTACTTTCAAATGCTTTAAAACTTGAAAAGCTTTCATCGGGCTGAGCGGTGTAGCATCTGTTCACAATAAGAAGCTAGTTCACATATAATCATCATCGTCACTATCAGGACGAGCAATACGACCAATATTTTGTTTAGTGCCGGCTCTGTGTTATAGGTAATGTTCGCGCAGGCCGTGCCAATTCCACCATATTCCTCTGCAATATAGGCCTGCATATAGGCCCTCCTGTCGTAATCCTCTCAGCGAGCGAATATTCTCGTCGCATACACGCACGGCACACACCCAAGCGACCCGGCACAAACAAAGTCCATGGGTCCTGAGGATCGACATTTTTATGGACTACACTATCGCCATCGTTACCCATCAAACTGTTGGCTACAGGATCATCGTATGTGGTGCCAGCAGGCCAGTGCCATTACTACTAGGGTCGCTGTTGTTAGTGTATTCGACATGCATCCTGGAAGCATTGAGCTGGCTATCCATATCGCCTGTCATGTCATCGCAATACACGCGCTCACTCGTCGCATAGATACACCATTCCATAGCTTAGCGAACTAGAGTGCGGCGCATGTTTATACAGTTTTTATTGTTCCAATCACATTTTCACCCGGTCGTAGGAGCTCGCCCTAGCAGCCGTGAACAGGGCCCCTCCAGGCAAAAAATCTTGTTTGGCCATCCATCCATCCATCCATCCATCGGTTTGTTCGGCCAGCTAGGAATGCAAACGGGTTGCATAGAGTTGCTTGTAACGAAGCTCTACAGCGATTTAGCACGAGGCATGCGCCGGCGTGCAAGCGGGGTGATCGTGATCCAGGTAGGGTGTACGGCCACTGCCAGTCCGCCTGTCGCATGACTTGTGTAAGGCTCGAACTTGACGAGATAAAACTCGTCGGAACTTTCCTCGCGCAATACAGGAACAAGTTGCACGGGCACCCTGATCGCAGAAACCAGTCTATGAATATATACAGAGCGGACTTAACTGAGTGATCGTGGAACAGGTTGGCGGATGGAAATTCGCCGAACATTACAGATGGTAGATGCCGTCTAATGCTTGATAAAGCAGGGTACGGTAGATATGCAGTAGTTTAAAGACAGTCCACACCCCTTTGCTGCATTGTCCATCTGCTGACGATCTTTCTTGCCCCTGTTATATTCTACCTGCGAGAGATAATAACTCGCGAATCGTCTGTTTGCCAATTGACTGTTGCGGTACCAATATAATCGAGTTAGCAACGAACTTGGGCGCAGCGGTAGCAATGGCTCGAGCCTATGCAGGCGCCGTCGACATGCCGGATGCACACATATCTCCGCTCTAACTTGGTACGTTATTACTGTTCAATAAACATTATTATGGCATAAGACATTATTATGAAAATTACGCCTCTTATTATTTAATAGATTTATTGGAAAAAAAACGTTCGTGTTGCGCTTCTATGTTCAATCAAATTGTGTGGTAGATACAAGGACCTTTACAAGGAAACCGAACGCACCCCAGATATCGTACGCATATGTGTAATCAGCTTAGGTTACAATATTCTCATAGGCAACGTGGCCACATTCGACAATATGCTTGTCGCATCTTGACGCCAATCGTTGGGCCATGCTCTTGAGTGCGGTCTATGGTGGCTGGTCACTGGTGCGGAGCCAAAAACAGCGGCCCAGCCAAGAAACACGACCCAAACGGTTCAATAATGCTAACCCACGTGCGTTTGGTGTACGGGTTAGACCATCCTACTAGGATCTATCGATCGAGTATAATTCGTCGTGCCACTAACCGTAAACGGACTAGACTAAAGACCTAACAACGCACTATGTTTTTTTTCAACAATCCTTTATAGCGTTTTCGTATCTTGCGCTGTTCCCGTGAACAAAATACACACAAAAGGTACTCACCAGGATCTCCTGGCAATTAACACTGTAATCGGTGTACATGCGCAACTTCTCCACGGTCAATGGTCGCGTGAGACGCATCTTGGACGCGAGAAGAAGACAGACCGTGCCGAGAAGTTGTAGGTGATTCTTTTGTACCATCTTCTTGCTCAAGAACCGATCGAGCAGGTGCATTGCGTGTGGGAACACCTCAGCTCGGCATAGTTCAGTATCAGACACCTGCAGGAAGGAAAGAACATCAAAACGTGAATCCATCCGTAAAGTTGGTGTTTATGCTTAGTAAAGATTGTGATTAATAGTGAATGTAGATATCCGCGCACTGCCTAATGGCTAGTCGATATCGTGTTTTCAGTGCTGCCCGCCAAGGTCGTCACTAATATAAAAGAAAAACCGGTTAACAAGAACGATCGCCAATCATTAAACGGTCTTTTTGAAACAAATTCAAAATGCAGCCCTTTACTAGCTTAATGCATAGGATGTTTCATTGCAGAGATGCAATCAATCGGCTTAGAACCTATGTAATAGTAAAAAGCTGTACAAAGGGCGGAAACCCTTGAGATCGCGTTGATACGGCGTACCTAAACGGTGAAATTTTACACGATGATTTCAACATGTTCCAGATGGAAATTAGTTCGAAGCTTTGGAAGATAACCGTTTCTTTCGGTGACGATCCCGAAGCCGAGGTCGCCATTCAAATATGTCGATGGGGAAAAAAGTCGATTTTTGGAAGCGCGATTCTCAACGGACGTCCGACGTTGCCGGGGATTTAAATGTCTGGCGAGCATTTAAAAATTAAATGTCCCCCATTCACGTATTTTCGGAATGTATGAACGGGACGCCAACGATTATTTTGTTTCGTAATATCGTCGAGAACCACCGTTGTAAAACGTTACGGAAAGCTTTTGGCCAAGTAGCACTTTTACCAGCCGACATTGATGATTGCATTGGATACGCGCTATTTGAGCGTTGCGTTGCTATCTTTTATGATAGAAGAAGATGCTTATGTTTCTATAGGTGACACGCACACACACACACACACACACACACACACATACATATTGTCTGTATGAGAGCGCCTGATTCTGTTGAACTATGGAATAGCAGAATCGATACGATCTACCAATGTACAGACGAGAAACTACGACCAGCGTGTTGAGTGACCCGTTATTTCGTTTGAAGTGTTATTCAAGACGAAACAATCACCTTCTTTTTTCTATCACGATTCCACTAAGATCACATCATCCTTGAAGCCTAGGCTTTGATGTTTCATCATCCCATACTAGCAGCGGGAAACAATGCTTTGCCCCAATCACAACATTGGTCTATCCGGTTCTATGCGTTACATGTACCGTTTCTATAACAGTGTTTATGCACTGTATGATATATAGAAATGGCTACAGTAGGATAGTTTACGGTGCCCGACAGAAATGCCAGCACGCTGCTGTGTGAGATTGGCCTACCGCGAACAGATTGCTTCCTGCTGTTTTCTTTTGCTATTTGTCGCCTGTTTTCGTATCGTTCAGGACAGCGCCATACTTGCAATATCATAGGCGTCTGTAGTTGCTGATGTTTGCATGTGCGGACGCGCCCACTCTCCAAGTCGATGTGTGTATGTGTGTCTGGCTTTCGTTTGATATGCCAGTGACCGTATGCAGGCCGAATAGCCGAATGCTTGTTGTTGCTATGGCACTTTCTGTTTAGAGACGTTATTTCCTAATGAACCGCCGGCGCGGCTAAGGCATCTGGGTCGGCCTAATAGGCGTTATCGGCGGCGGCGGCCGCGGCGGGCAAGCAGGCGGACGAACGGGCGGCCTCCTTATGCGTGGGACAGAACTAGTTGGAAGCAGCAATGGGAGCAGTCGCTGGAACCATGACGGCAGTGTCTATGGCCATCCCGCCAGCCGACCGCGGACGCCCGAAGGGCATACAAACTCCAGCGGAGCGGTGGACGGACGCCCCAGCACCAGACTGCACCCGCCGTTACCGCCGCGTACGACAACGTTGACGATGCCGATTTACGTGCTGCCGGCCGCTGAACCTCATGCGTTTGCAGACGTTTCGTTTGCTATTAATAACGCAATAACCAACGCAAGACGTTCGCTGCTGCTAGCGTCGTATGGACGCGATGTTTGTAGCTGTTGGTTCTGCTGGCAGCGTCCGCCACCGCCGCCGCCGCCACCGCGATCGTCAACAGCCACTGCAACCCGCTTCCCGCGCGAAACGCCGTAGCGGCGCGCGCAAACTAGCCGTGATGGCTGACGCAAAGCGGATTTTGGCGCGAAGCTGCGCACGGGAACCGGGGGAGGGCTTTGCGTCGGCGAAGGGGCGGACCCTTCGTGTCTGCTGCCGCCTTGTATTGCCATGTTGTTAGTCCCGGACCTAAGCCAGCAACGGGGTGCCGATGGCTGAGGAACTGGACGGGACAGGGGGACAGGCCGGGTCGACCATTCAGGGACCACGACGGACAGCGATTGCCACTAGGCAACAGAGCCGCCGTCATCAGCACCACGAAAATGATCATTACGTCATCACCGCATTCCAGCGCATTATGCATTTGCCTGGGTAAAAGTCCGTGTGTCTACTGATCCGTGTGCCTGGTCGTATGTTAAACTAAGTGTGCTGGTGCTGGATAAGTACACTTCGTTCGCCTCGGCTCGTCTGCGCGCGCCGTCCCTGCTTAACAGCAGTAGCTCTGCAGCTGCTGCCGATATCATGATGCTGTTCGCAACCAATGAGATAAGCAGACATAGACTGGGTTCGACATATTTACCGACCGCTTGCGGTTGTAGCTGCAACCATGGTCTAACGTGGACATCGCGCCATCTAGTGCCTTCTTACCTAATTATATGGATTTGAAAAATTCTAGAAAGGCCAGTAGGTAAATATGTTGCCACCTGGTTAAAGGTCTAGCGGTAACTAGGAAATAGCTGAAAAGGCTTCCGAATAGTTATTTTGATTTGTACTATCTTTTCTATTGTATTATATTGAACAGAATACGATCGTAAGGAGAAGAAACGGCTACCAAACAAGATACGCGCTGAACAGAAAACAAATTCTAAACAAATCCAATAGTCTGCTCGCGTATGTACAGGAGCAAACGAAGGACACACTGATAAGGACGATGACCGACGACAGGGAACAAGCCTTACTAGGGACCGACCGAGAAGCATGGAAAGACTAAACTCCAAATCAGACTGGCAAATCTTGATGGGTTAAAGAGACCACGCTGCCGTAGATATTCCATTATCATTGTTTCTAAGGGTAAGAACTCTTAAATTGGCAGGTAGTCAGATTGGGCTGCAAACTTTCGCTCCAAATTGATTCAAACAGCTAGTACGTATCTATAGTGTGCGTGTGTGTGTACATGATGCCCGATAGGCATTGTCCATGGCTAGACAAAATAGATACTCAACAAAACGGCGTGTTCTGTACCCATTCATTGTTAAGCAAAAGGGCATCAAGCCATGTTGTACATATGTTTCAAGCAGACATAACACGCAGGGACGAATACAGGTGGGGAAACAGTGACATCTACCCCCTCAAGGATGCCGCTGCAGTCGATAATGTCTAGTAATCCTCGACCAAGCAACGCAGCTAGACACGAACGCGTCGAGCTTACAGGAGACGCGCCAGCGGTGATGACTCTTCACCATCGTCACTGCTGCTGCCGTAGCCGACTCTATTGGTGCTGCTATTAAGAGCGGAAACATGAAATCCAACAAATAACTTGTTGATTATATCAAGCCAACCAAGAAACTGCTGATAGCTGCTATTGTTCGTCAGGAGCCATAACAACAAAAAGCCGAGATCGTCGTGCTAGAAAGCCTTGGCGATGACACGAGACTTCCTGAGCCAAAAATGTCGCCGTCATTATACGACAATGCGTCTTCCATATCCTCATCGCTTTTAACTACCATATATAGGTGAACGAATGGCAAGCGTGGTGCCTTCGATGGGCTAACATATCAAAATTGGAGATGTGCGAATGGCGACGGCCACAGTCTCGGTAGCGAAGGCGTTGGCGCTAGCAGCGGCGGCCGGGGGATCGTGGACGAAGACGCCGACTCGAGAAAGCGCTAGAGTCCTGACGACAGGCGCCGAGCAGGATGGCACTGCTAGTGAGCTAGCTCAGCTAAGCCAACTAATATGAGACGACACCGGACAAAGGCAGAGGTCCACGAAGAACCTGCCTTTCGTCAAGGCCCTTTTAGATGAGAAAGCGACTCTGTGACTCGATAGATCGATGTGCTGATACGTCACACGTCGACGCATAGGATAAACGAAATTAACGAGCAGCGTCAATAAAAAAAAGTTACGATATAATTTAAGCAACAAAGGATGATTGTGTATGCTAGGGACTCAGGGGCATTTATAAACAAGTACGTACAACTGCTCGATTAGGCATCTCAAGGCCTGCAAAAACACTGAATACCGTAGCAAGTAATACAGTTAAGTTGACGTCAAAAGCACAGTAGGCTTATAATATACTAGTGACATTGTATAGCACAATTAGCTTATTCAATAATGTTCTATAACTAGTACGACTCATCAGTAGACGAACGCTAAAGACCTGAATCGAACTGATTAAACTAAGTATATGAAAGTAGTTTTCTATTCCGAGTGCTGACGCTGATTGAAACAACGATAACGGTATTTAGCGGCTCTCTAGGTATAACCTCGATTCTGGCGTAGGAATCATGGCGAAACGTAGCTATCATGGCGCGTGCCACAGTGCAACAATTACGGCGACGCTGCTGCTACTAAAGACATTAATTTAGCGCGCAAAATTGTTATCACTTCGTGGAACAGAGAATACGATCCGTGAACACTGAATTGCCATCTTTTCTCATAGGTCGTTAGGATGGAAAGATATATGTGTATACTACGTATGCAGTGACACTGAGCAGGGGCCCTAATGGTCATTCCCAGGCATGGCTACGATCCATCTGTCTGATTCGGGTTCAGCCAAGATCGACTAGTCAAGCGCTGCTTATTACGCCGAAGCTTCGTGGTTGGCTGGAGTTGCAGTTAAATCCAGTAGTAACAACTATTATTAGACTTTTTCTACACACGTTTCGTCCATTTACTTAATGGCGGCCAAGTCAAGCGGAGTCGCTCTGAGAAACATGGCCAGATCATAGAATGAAGTGATGATTCCTCGTCTATGCGAGAGAGAGAGAGAGATTTCAGGCGCCGCGTCATGGCAAAGCGCAGATATCATGTTATTGAAACATGCATACATGACATTATTGACGAATTAAAATGTCCGTACTTTAGACTACGCAGTCACGTTATCCTGTGTATAGTACAACTCGATAAATGGAGCGTGATACTGATAGTACATGTGTTACATGCCACATGTGAAGACGAAGTCGAGTGAATGGGTAGATGTCGATGCGTGGTATACCCGCTGGGCCCATCTGTTTAGTGGGCTGCTCCCTCAAACAGTGCCTGCCTGAATAACAGCAACATCCAGTATAGCGAGGGTACAAGTTTAGAATTGCGGTATCTCGGGGGTAGTGACGAAGTCATCTTATGGTTCGCATGTTTGTGTCAGGGTAGCTGATACTAGGAAGGATAATACAATAGGAACAAAGTCGTTCTTGTGGGTGTATATGTGTGTGTGCCCCTGTGTCTATGTGTTGCACGCGTACTGATGGCTAGCCGGTATCCAGTATTCTTTTAGGTGAATACAGTGGACATTAGAACGTGTTGAAGCCCGTACCTCTGCGGTGAGATCGCTTCGAGTTGGCCTTATTTAGATCTTTTCAGTTTAGGTCGTTTGTGGCTCGGAAAAAATGTAGCATGTTCAAGATATGTACGCTTATATATATATATATATAGATATATATATATCCTCTACGAAATTAATCATTGAACTTATTGTTTGATTGCGTACTGTTTTTTACTAGCAAAGAAGTAAATGTAACATACGAGAAATGGGTTTAAAATCATACAGCCTCAATAAAACGACCATTCCCCGTTACGAGAGCGTATGATAAAATGTAATGGCGAAGCAATCACACCATTAAGTCATTCATAAACAACATTCAAAATGCTCTCTATGTATTTTCCTTTGAGAGATGCTACAACAGACGTCCTAAACACGTTTGTTACATGGAATAAATGGCAAATACAATAGTACACAGCCTGGGTGGGAAATGCCTGGTCAGACCAGATTTTAACTCACCTCGAGCATCCAGTTGGCAACGATTCGTCGCATGTTTGGCTGCAGATCAGTCTGAACCCGCTGGAAAAGTCTGGCATCAACGGAATGGTTCTTTTGGTGTTCCTCGAGCTCTAGCAAGTTCCTTAACACTCTTGAACTTTCGTCGAACAAGGCAGTATCTCGTAATGCGAGGCGATCGTGAACTGACTGGTAGTGAACTTCGCTAATTGCTTTTTCTGTGCATATAAGATCCATCGTCATTGCGTAGATAACAGCGCACTTCGTGACAGCGGCTTCGTATTTTCTGTTGTGCTTCAAAGTAACTGTCACTTTAACTATCTCAGACAAATTGAAGATACAACGGCACGACACAGATTCTTGATGAACTTCTTCGAATAATTTCGAATTGCTGAACACACTTTTCACATGCGCGACGAACGCCAACGCCTGCAACACTTAAAATTAAACACACACTGCACCAGGCCGCTAAAATTCTCGGCTGTGCTAAGGCTCCCTGACAGAGATGGCTATTGCAACCTCCCACAGGTCTAGTATAAACTTTGGTAGATATTGGTGGAGTCACGGTAGGCAATTTCGCCCGTCACCTCTGTGATTGCCCGCCCTATATCTTTTTGGGCTGTGTAATTAACCAGCTTGTGTGATAGATTTGAATCGAACGATGAGACCCTACTGCTTATTTCTCTGCGACAAACTTGCCTTATTGTCATTGATGGTATACTTTAAAGATAGAGGTTGGTATTTGGTGCTTGGTTTTTTTTATCTTATAGAGACATGTTGCTTGATCCCGGTTTTCAGTGGGAATGAAAATCGACTAAGTGCTTGATGTTTACGGCCACGACCGAGGCGACATCTTTCGGAGAGGGTCGAAATCGCGCCCTCTCCACTTGTAAGAGGCTGTTGCTCACTGCACACTTTCCTTCGCGCAGGCTGATTCGCACTTCCTGGCGGTCGACATGACTGGTTGTCCGTTCACGGGGAATGTTCCTGCCGCTATGAGCGCAGCTTCTGTCTCATCCGACTTTGCAGCGCGCATCGTCATTGTACCGTGTGTCCAGAAGCTACGTTTTTCGCCTGGTCGGCAACTGCCGCTACTCCGGTTCACAGTTTGCTGCCTAGCAGACATGTAGTTAGAGAGCTGAGCTGAACCCAGGATCCAAACAGAGTGGGAGCTCCCGAACCTAGAGGGCCTGCCCCTGTTGACTACTGTTGGGACGTGGCGATTTTTACTAAGCCTACGCTCTCCGTGGAGCTGCTATGTCTTTACAGGGGGTATTAGCAGCCAATGTAGTCCGTGAAACAGATGCTTGATTACTCCTCCTGACTTTGCGCTGCATTGGTAGAAAGCCCAACCATACTCACCGATGGGACAACCTGTTGCACATAAGTGAGTATGGACGAGTACGATGGCGGAACAAGGACCACGGCCTAATCCGTCTGCCCCAATTGCTTACTCCAGCTAATATAAGTTGCACTGTGTGCTCTTCTGTCGCAAACCACCGCTGTCCTCCTAATGGTTGAAAGGCATCAGGCGCATGTTAGTTGCATGAACTTTTCCATCCAGCAACGGGTGAAGTTGCCTGTGGTCGACACTGTTATTGTTGTTGATGGTGAAGACGTTTGCCTTTGTTCGTTACGATTCTCCGTTCGATTTTCACCGTGGCTTTCTCACGGCGGATCATCGGTGGAGCCGTTTAAAGGCGCGGTGAAACCTAAAATAGCGAAGTGTGACTCGCCTCACATCATTCCAGTTCCTCTTCTTGCATTGCCTTGAAGCGTCGCTGGCGATACGGACGTCTTCACCAGATCTGTCTGCTATGACAGGATAGGTGCGCGCTTGGACTAAATTTCACACTGTTGTTGTTGTTGTTGTTGTTGGGTAGGGAGGATTTTATGTGGGATGAGGCGTCACAACAATATCCATATAGATACAGTGGTAACATTTCTAGTGAGCTGCAGTTGTTATGTAGAGGTGGATATGTTGACAAAATGTTATCTATCGCGACGCGATAGCACCTGTCGAGGACTCGAAGTGTTACATATTGAATATACATTTTATAGTCTTATAAACGTCATTGGTCATATACGCAGTCAGTTTTTGAATTTAATGTTATTATTTCTTTTCTAAATATTGCCTATATCGACGCAAATAGCGCTTCATCCAGTAACCTACGACCAAATAACTTCCACAGCATGACACGGTTCCCACAGGATAGCATGTCTCTATTCAACTATTTTCGCGGCAGGACTATATCGTGGCCGTTCCTTAATGTTCCTACCCTTCTGTAGCTATACAGAACAACCTCACTTCAAATAATAATAAGCTATTGTCAGCCATCAAAGATTCAAAAGCTCACCCGTCAATTATCGTTATTTCATTCCTATTCTCTTTCATGATTTGCCCCGGGCATACGTCATGCAGCTTTACACCTAACCAAATCTGCACTTCCTTTGGATTACTTCGCGTCATTTCGACTGTTAGCAGAAGCGCTTGAAGAGTTGAAAAAAATAGACAACGTAGCAGAACTAGCATCGAACGAAACTAAGCATCAGCCTATGTATGCCCTTTGTCTTCTATATTTCGAGTTTTAAGTCCAGTAACGGCTTTTGCCGTCCCGTCAGCACGTAACGAAATCCGCCTGTCTGTCTGTTTACGCTCGGATTTGAACCTAGACTACAACCTCGACGATTCGCCAACGATGCTATCGCTAGAGAGAGGGATTAATCATATTCATTTTTGTGTAGCCTTGCGGACCTTGTCATTGAAAGATAAGTTCATTTCTAGCCAACCTATGAACCGCAAGCAATTAAATGTCACCAGATCAAACGTTGGTTCGCTAAGGCCGGAAAGTTCAGGCTGCCTGACGTGCACGAATGTAGCTATGCTAACCGAGCGTCAAGGTGTTTTCTCGAAGACTGACTTTGCGGTATTCATAAATGTCTACTTCTTCCAATGTACGTTCAATTCTAGTAAATACGCTGTTACCATTCTCGCTGCTCACGCTTCAAATAGTCCTAGCAGGCATCGGAAAAGGCACTATCCAAATCGCATTGTCGTGGTTGAATAACCCATGCATTGCTCCCTAGCAAATTTTAGTGATTAAGTGAGCTGGGCAGTAATTATGTACAAGACGTACCAACCCTGAATGCAGTTGATCGTAGTGGGTAATTAGCATATGCTAAAGATGTGTTACTTTCTAGTATACCCTCTGCCCGACCTTTCATATATGGATGATATTGGATTCATTCTTGTTTCCCACCATTGGCAGGTGTCGAATCCGAGCTAGGTTTAAGAGCAGACCAGGATGATCGACGAGAGGAGAAAAAGATTTTCCCAACGAACGGCTATGGCACGACTTCCGAAACTATCTTGCAACTGAAGGATATATGCTTGTGTAGTCCTCGTCATAGACACAGTGATAGGGGTTGGCGTTAGTTTGAAGTGACCGCAACAGCGGCGGTTGTAATCTTCGTCTATTTATTTCGCTTTGCTTTATGGTTCTTCTTTTGTCAAGAGTCGTTTCTTGGTAGATATTGCCGCTATATAAATTGCCATCGGCGTTGCAATAGTAGCTACAGTCAACCTCTACATTTTAGTATTCCAATCAACGCTTTTTCGAACAGGTTTGTCAGCCAGATGAATGCCTCTTCGAGGCAAAATCCATCGTGGACTCAAAGGTGTAGTTAGCACTCGCCTGCTCCCGTAGCTTTATCAGTTGGCGGTCCCCTTTGTGTACTACAACTACTATATAGTTTACTACGGTTTCAGCTGGCCGCAAATAGGTGGTCTAACCCATCTTTCCTTAACGCAAGAAAAATCCGCGCGAAACTGCCTTGGCTTCTAGAGTCACACGCGGTCGCTACATATTACCGATACACAGCCCAGAATGGGTACAGGGCAACCTACAACAAAATTTTGCAGTAGACAGCGGATTAAGACGTATCGACGCGGCATAACCAAGACGTCTTTCGCCTTCGAACTACCACCGTCTTGTTTTTGTCCTTCTCTTTAGGGACACTGAGAAAGGACTGCAGTCAGTGCAGAACATTCATGAACCAATGCATGTCCTACGAGTATACAGTTGTACAACGACGCGGTCGTCGTGTTCACCGTCCTCTACTATACGTACTGTGTTACGTTTCGGTTGTTCCGATGGCCAGTCAACATTGCACACCTAGTAGCATCGTTTGCCTATTTGCTATATTATAGACTGTCAAGTAATTGTCGCGACGTACGTGATTAGCCGTATGTAGATTCGTCTAATATTTGTCGTTCAGGCGATGAAACGCTATTTTAATGGCAAGACGAAGGGTGAAAGTTAGAGAAAGATATGAGTAAGTCTGTAGGTCAAGACGCCATCGATGGATGTATAAGCATTACGATGTCCAGGCGCACTGTGGTCACCCTATAATAAATGTAACGGTGCCCATTTGGCCAATATCAACTGCAATAGGCTGTTGGGTGGATATGAACTACCGCCACAGCTGTCGATGATGTTGATGACGGCATTTGTACTGCTGGGCCAGGAGTCGTCCCGTCTAAAACTTGCAGGAATTGCAGTTTCAGCTAGTCTTTTCAAGAACGTCGAAAACAATCTAACGGCTCGTTGAAGACTAGATCCCAGTGAAGTGATGCCGTTTGTGGCTCTTTGGTAATGTTGTTATCGGCCCAACATTCGTACGGCGACATATAGATTTGCTGCTGGTCGTCTTTTATGCAGGATCTACGATTCGTTTGAACAAAACGGTTTCACACTAGATTCTTTGCTTTTAGTAAGCGTCAACAATGGAAAAGACATTCTAGCCTCGTTATTGTTGTCGTGATTGTATCTCTATTTTTGTTATTATTGCTAGGTAAGATTATGTAATTGGGTCGACTTTAATGAGCCCAGCCTAGTCCAGTACTCTTTTCAGACTACGTCTCAACAGCTAACTAGACTCCTTGTGTTGCTGGTTTATTTTCAGGCGAAGACTGAACACGCCAATGGCAGGTATCCTTCGTTTCGGACTGCCTACTTCCCTCCGACATAACATTACTTCGTTATGGCTTAGGTCTCTACTATGCTGTCCTAACAGCACTAACGTTTGTGGTGGACAGGACCTCGTTCAGGCCATTTTTAAGGACAAAACCTTCGCCACCATCGGAGTAGCCACTCCTGAAGCGGATCGACTAACACACACGTTTATCGCTGTACAAGACGACTTTCGTTGGTTTGATTTTTGGACCCGCGAAAGGCGACTCTGGTGGAAACGATTTAGCCATAACTGTTCGAGATTCGAAGATGTTCGAGTTGACATCGACCACAGTCAAATTGTCTACAAGCGAGATAACATAGTCGAGACCCTAATTAGAAAAAAACAAGGTTCAACAACGGTCATAAGTAGTCATATTGAACTCGGTGAGGCTGTCCGATGTTTGCTGGATGACGCTCGTTGTGAAACTATTAAGGATACTCCATGTTTTCGATTGCACTATCAGCTTGTCCCGTACCAAGTATCGGTTACAGTGGCATCAGAGAAACTCAGACCTCGTGCAGATGAGATCCTAACAAATTTGAAAAAATCGAATGTTCGGTGCTTGCCAACGGTCAGTGTTACCCCAGCCGTCACGCCGCAAGCGTTCCAAGATGAGGATTTTCTAGGTGTGTACTTCAATGTTTACATAGATGAAGACACACCTGAGACCAGCGTTGTCAAAGTACGGAATCGAGATACGGCAAGCTCGGAATATATGTATATCCATCAGGTTGTTCCACTATTAGCGAGGTACCTAAAAACGGAGATGGCTTACCCCTGCGAAAAGTACATCGCACAGAAGGAGTCGGAACAAGATGCACAGTCAACACAAATCCGCGTACCTAAGGCGATACAAGCGAAGAAGAAGACAGTACAGCCGGTGCAAGACATAGCGTCGGACCAAGATAAACGAATTTGTTCTGTTACCAATCACGAAGACCCTTTCAACTCTAAAGGCGATCGGACTACAAAGCGAAGGCTGATTCTAAAGAAAGGCGCTCGTAAATCGTCTAAGTCAGAATAAGGAAATGGTTTGTTGGCTACAAGAGACCATTGTTCTTTGCACGCGCAGCTGCATCGTCCTCAGATTTGTATAGGGCAATTTTTGTTAGCCGTAAGGTCATCTCGCGACAACCTGCGAATGCATTTTTATGGAGAGAACACTATTTTTTAGTACGATCAACAACGTTCACGATCTAACCGGATATTGTCCAGCTAAACTGAAGTAATCGTTCTTTCCTATTGCTAGGGATTGTATCTGAATTCGTCAATAGCTTTGTTAAAAGATAACGCCTCGGATTCCTATATTAACAATACAACAAGGCAATAAACAAAAGTGCCAGGATTCAGTTATTTTCAGCTTTGTGTGTTGTAGTTTCTGTGCCTAGTAAAAGTTAATAATATTCTGTCAGCGAGCCCTTGTACTAGTTATACGGAATGTTCAAGTGGAAAATTTCACTTCTTTCTATCAAGCAGTTGCAAAGGCATCCCCTTACGAAAGGAAGCGCCTTCATAGTAACTAGGACAGTAAAGCAACCGTCATAGTAAAAAAATTCCAGAATTTAACCTATAGTTGTGACCTGTCCCCAGAAAACACGGAATGCAGTTAATACCGTCGTAACTGTTCAAGTCTTATTTAAGTCAGCGTGCACTTGTGCTAAATCAGACTAAGTGTATTTCTGACCCGCTAAAGCCACTAGCTTTGTGCAATAAATTTGCAACTTCAGAGGGCATCGAACCTATTGAGGAAATCATCAAGCACTAGATGGGGTACTTTTTCTGACTATCGACTCATCACCAAGGTTACACATGACCAATACCGACACATAAAAGATATATCTAGTCAACCTTAAATATATCGCAAACCACAGAGAAATGATGAGCGAGACAGCCTACATGTAGCGTTTCTCTTTCTTCGAGTTTTATCCTGTTAAGTGTTGACTTCATTCTCGATCTATTATCATACGTATATTGTTGAGATTTTGTAAAGAAGCGGGTGAGTAAATGCGCCAGCCGGTCCTGGCACTTAGCCATCACCTTCCTGTCGAGAGGTCCATCGTAGCCAGTTATATGCAAGAATGTTGGCGATAGTGGGGAACGCTAAAAAGGCTTATGGATATGAATGACGTGGGGATGCTACATCGACGGTGATGACGCCATAGTTGAAAAGTGTTTACAATAACATATTGAGCTTCAAGAGCAGCCGCAGCGTTCGACCTCGTCGATTGCCACTGGGAGAGACTCTGAGTGTTATTGGCGCCTTTCAGTGTGAGACCTAGCGCGGCGACGACGTCGCAAGACGTCATTAAATGGGAGGTCCTGGTTATACGTGTCGAGACAGATGCGACCGGAGACGCGAGACAGTCGACCTGGCGTTGTACCGGTACGAAGTAACCAATGCTGGCCATGGTCAAAGACGGTGAAAGTTGAATATCGTCGCAAGCATAATACGTCCTTGTGTGCTTGCACACGTTTTGTCTGCCAGATGCAATTGTCTGTTCATCTGTATAGCTGTTATCCCAATTTAGATGAATATCGTCTACTTGTGGCCTGTCTGCGCTCTTCTTTGTTCACTTTATCGGTAGAGTGATACAATAGCCTGTGCTTATTCAAGCTGTAATAGCTATTAATAATGTCTGCAACCTGCAAGCTTCATTTGTTCTACCATCCGATGCTGTCGAGCTTTGCTTACTAATGGAAGGCTTCATATGTTGATGTCAGCTTAGAGAGCCATCGGTGTACCACAACACGTGCATAGATTTATATCTAATACTCGAAACTCGTTCTTTTGAAATGTTGAAGAAACCCTCGATGTCTGTTGTTGGAGTCGCTGGCCGAAGCAGACCGACATCGTTTGCCTATAATCCCGGCCACCCCACCGTTCGGTGCTACTATTCCTCAACATCCTTTGATACAGGTGGGGGGAGGAATCGCTTCTAGAATCTCTGTGGGATTGCTTACATATGATCAAGCTAGTTGCTCCTAAACCTTCTATTTGGCGTTCTTAGAAGAAATGCTAATATAAGACACAGACGATCATAAAGCCAGACGCATAGAATCTATGGTAGGCTGAAAGAGACGTTTAAATCAACTTATGAGCGCAGCTTCAAGTTGGATTAAATATTTAGAGGACTTGAACTGCAGTCTCAAAATAAATACTATGCAGCAATCCTTGCGACGATGAACGCCATATATGGAGGCCTTAACTCTGCGGGAAGTTCAAAACCGTTCTCCCCAAGAGCAATGTAGTGGGCACAAAGAGGAAGCAGATATCCCTTAGTAACTAACATGTTGGCCGGAAGACCCCAGAAACGAACAGGGTGAAACAAGTGTTCTGATGTGACGGAAGAGCAATGCTTGTAATATTCCACGATCATACAGGACGTGTTCTAGCGCTCAAGTGCTGTTACCAATAAAAAAAAGTTAAACTTTATTAAAACGCTGTCTAAGGCTTGGTTACCTTATAACCGCTAAATCGCAGACAAAAGCTGATCCTTTTCGGCATTTCGAAAACGCATCTATGTAATGTGGAAGCACACTGTGCATGCATAAGCGCAAAGTTGTTCGGTCTGATAAGTTGTTGCTTTTGACAATTACTTTTTGATGGGAGTTCTACAGTAGTTCACCTACGCCTTGTGGGCAAACGATACCAAGGAATTAGCCATGTCGACTACGAAAATCGGATACAAACGTAAGACACATATTTTTATGATATAAACAGTGGAAATATACTTTGTATCTCTTTACAGGCCCGATACTATTCGTCATTAAATCCGAGACCCGGTTTAAATTTGAAGGTTGTTTATACCCAAAGCCTTTTCTTCTCGTTCCCTTTATTCAATCCGTGGCACCACCTCATTAATAAAGCAATTTCAATAAAGTGTTATAAAATTAGAAAAGTTTAATAGAGTATGCATTTTCAAAATACTTTTCGAGATTTCGATCCCGGAATGACCAGAGCATGTATATTATAAGGGAGCAAGCACTATACCGAACGTAGATAATGCTAACAACAGCATTATTCGTTTTATTTAATATTACTATTTCATATATTGCCTCATTAAGCCTCTGCAACTTCAGTAGTTATCTAAAGTCGTCAATTACCGGATACTGTAAATGTAGACGCGGTGGTTATAAATAGGATATGCTTTGAAACGGATTGATATTGCAAGTTATGTACCGTAACGTAAGCTTGTAACTACTTCACTGCAGGTATCTTGCTCTTTTTCAATCAAAGATTGAATCGATCGCCCGCATATAGCTTATGACATGGTAGTTCCGTGTCCGTATTGATTGAATAGAAAGCACCGTACAGATAGCAGCCGAAGAATGACTACCACACCTCGTATAACCTATCCATTTGGTTGTCATCATCAGTTGTATCTCTTGTCTCTTAATCACCGTAAGAAAATTGAGGACAATCACCATGGACAAATTCATCAAGCCACTATCGCTTTTAAACTTGCCAAACGCATTTCGTTCAGATGCGAACACAGCATATAGCAATTTTCCAATCGTCAAGTAAAAATAACTCCGCACTGCTGGGAATATAATTCCCATAGCTCGAAGCATTCCGCGATCGGACTGTTGTATTGGCTGAGTGCCACGGATTACCGGGCGTTGACAGAAGCGCCTTCTGTCTAGAGACCTTTCACGATATTTCGATGTGGCCTAATCATTTGGGTCTGTTGGGTTGAGCTGTCAACAAATAAGTGGTAGAAAGAACTATGTGAATACACATTTTGTTTTTTACGGCGATAGTCTACCTGGTGTTGCCGTTAGGCATTGCTTCAGATGCATTTCATAGATCTGGTTACCGATCAGTGGCCACCTCGGAACCTTCGTAAAATGCGCGAAACGGTTTGTAGTCATAATGCCGTATGCCTTGTTCCCTGAAAATAAACAGCTATATTGTTTCTCACAGCAGCTTCCAAGGTCCTTATACCATTTGTTTGATCCATCGCTTACTCAAAGCTGCCAGGTTCATGCAGCCCTAGCTATAAGGCGGAAGCTTAATATCGGTTAGTTGTCTACTCGAAACAAATGAGAAGACGACTCTGCTTAAGTATACGGCCGGAGGCCTTAGCTCCTGCTGAGGGCTTCGACAACGAGCATATGCCATTAAACTCCATCAGAAAAAAAACAGCACCTGGAACACAGGCGAAAATCATCATAATTTGAAGACTCATTTCAGGCACCATCACCACCATGTCGTTGTTGCTAATCAAATTAGGTAAATACAGACCTGGCACGAGAAACAGGGAGACCTCTAGCGGTACTTGAAGCAAAACTACACAAATATCAGCTGATGTGCCATATTAACGTGTTGCGTAAGATCCCGCCTGGGCACCAAACGCAGAAAACGTGTCGCGAAATGTGGAAAGCGTATCTATTCACATCGCAGTGCCTCAAGATTGGCATGGTCCTATGAAAACCATTCAGTTGACCTCAGCTGATGTGAATTTTCTCTAAGCGTAAATCACTTAGGAAGAGTCCAGCAACGATACATCATATTTACGACCGTCTTTCATCAATAATTACTAAAACCATCACAGGATAATTTAGAAATGTCATGCGGTCAATTCCGAAACTACTCAAATAGAAAGTGCACCCTACAGTTCTATTTATAGCGGCAAGTCGATTATAAGAAGTATTTTCGGCACCTGGAGACAGGACAGACTCCAGGAAGCAGGAAATACGCAAGTGAACTCAATATTTGTTTAGTATTTCTCTAGATTGGTTTTACGACTGATTTTTCTGGTTAGGATGAGAAAAAGGAATAGTAGCTTAGAATAGTGGCCTGTTATTGCATGTCGGCTGCCTGGACCTTTTGCTGTTGAAGATCACAAAGTGATCCTGATTGATTCAAATCCATTATTGTTTCGTCGTATATAAATGATACGCCCAGCGTATCTAGTAAGCCATGCCAACCTAATACGTTCGAAGAGACCCCATAATTGGCTAAAGAGACAATATACATGAAAGTGTTCAAGGACGCATGCTTGTTCTAAAAGTATAACTCGTTTATAGGGCAGCTCTACGGCACACTTTTCGAAATTGTGTGTTTCAATAAAGTGAATAATATTCCTATGATCAAGACGTGTTTTAGCGATTTTTTTTAAGTATATATTTAAATCATATAAACATATACGGTACCAGACGTAGAAGACTCAAAACGTTTATCTATTAAACGTATGCAACGCTCAGGCGTTGTTTCGGTTCTTACCCCGTTCATAACCCCGATTTCTAATTTACGACGACAAACGGCATGGCCGCAAGCAAACCATTCAACCTTTGATCATTACCAGTATCCGTACGGGATCTGTATTACTTATTCTCAAGTACGTATCTAGCTTTCGTATGTATTCAATCGTATGCAGCTTGTCTGTGAGCAAAATAATATCGTTTATTATTATTCTTATTATTATATTCGCACCCCCCCCCCCCCCCCCACTTTACCAGTGCCTTCGATGTTGGTTGGCGCCACTAGATGTAGTTCTCTGTATTTAGATCATGACGAGAGTGATCAGAAGCGACAATGATTTTTTTCATTTCTATGATATTTCTGTTTTTTTAAGTCGTTATTCTCTTCCACAGCTCGTACAAATAAGTGTTTTTCCGCTTAATATCTGAATATCTAGCCATTTACAGTATGCGCATACACGGTTTTTACCCCCCTGATCTGCACCAGTAGAACAAAGAATCTACCCGCTTTCATTCGTTACGTTCTATGTAAGCTCTTTATAAAGTTGGACAAACAACGCGTCGAGCTTCCATTGCCTTTCGTTGCTTTTGTATCAGCTAGTAAAAACTTCGTGCCAGCGTCACAGGTTCCTACGTAACAACGACAACTAGAAGTAGCTACCTCACACGGCACATTGTGTTTGGTGCTCCCATCAACTGAACCCTTTTCGTTGCTCTTGTTCATTGCCTGTCTGATAGACAGTCGAACATTCCCCTTTTTCTGACCCCGGTTAAAGCGACGCCAAAATTAGGTGGTGCGCGAAAAGGACCACAACAACTAAACCATACTTTTATCGTCACTGGGCCGTCGGCAGCAGCCTTTGGCCTAGCGACAGCAGCTATTCCATTATATGGCACCCATTCTCAGACGCCCCGTCCCGTCCGATCGATTGCCGACAGCGCGCTAGGCTATCATCAGCTGTTTGCTTGATTTAAACAATCCAATCAATCGGATGGAATTGTTTGTTAGCTCAGGCTGGCTGGGAATCCTACTACTGCTAAGGGCCTGACCAACGACGGACTACAGCGCTCAAGCTACTGGTGGTCACTGCGGATCCTTCGGCCTACGCAAGCCTGTGACGCTTTTTCACGTATCTTTTCTTGTCGCCATCAACATCAGCGCCAGAAGAAAACATCCACGCATGGTTAACTAGATGAGTGTAGTATGACGAACAAACGACTCGAATAAGCGCTAGCGACCGAATTGAACTGCGCAATTTCCTTTATCGCTATGAACGGTACCTATGTGAATCAGCGTGTCAGTCAGTCGGGTAGGCGGGAGGTCGATCGGTGGGTGAGTTACACATCGCATCTATCGTAGACAGTAACTACACGTCATCACAGACTACCATTTGGAGCGGGCTGAGACACAACCGTCGGGGTGACCCCGTGGCTGACGAGCAGGGTAGCAAAAGAACAAGCCGTCGTCGTTACTACTAATAACAACACCCGCACACAAGCAACCGGTACGAAGAACAACACACAAAGAAGTTAGCTGAATGTCTCTCCAGAACTGTGTTTTGGCGGGAAAACCGAATGTAGGCGCCGAACGCCGCGCGCAGGGCCTATGGCAGACGACCTATTGAGAGAGAGAAAGCTGGCAGAATGTCGACAACGATGATGATGCTGATGTGGTTGGTCTGCGTTATCCACGCGGACCCGACCAGGGATTACGTATTATTATTATAAACATTACTATGATACTATACTCTTACTTCCACTGTCACTATTTACACGAGCAGCATCAGCGGTAGATATTTCGAGAATAGGTCACTGGTGTACCGTGTAGCGGACATTAAAGTTGTTGTGACGATGAGCGGCAACGAAGGTGGCGCTGATGGTGCTGGCGATCACACCGCGCTTGTTGTGTCGAAGCTGGCGCGCTTTTTTTTTTGTTGAGGTGCGAATGGTCGAGACTGGTCGAGCACGGGTTACCGCGCCGGGTTGCGCGTTCCACTAGGTGACTCCACGGATTTGTTGGCGCGGGCGCGCCCAGGTGACGGTGGCTGTTTGGAGAAGGCAGCCACAGCGACAGAAGCAGTCGAAGCAGCAACTATAACAGTGACTACGGCAACCGTTGGACAGGGGGTTCGTTATCCAGTCATTCGTCCGTTGGTTGCTTTGTGGGGCTGGGGCACGGCAGGCATGTCTATACAGGGGTACTACGCGGCTTTAAGATGAGCAGAATTACGACAAAATAGACTGCTCGAGAAATCCGAGGGCCGTGCGTCATTTGAAGAACGAGCGTCTAAACAAGTAGAAAGGGCCGGGTCTGTTTCGATTCTATCAATGGTAACACTGCTTGCAGAAATGACATCGATGGTAGTGGCCATGACGGGCAAAAAATGAAGAAATACAAAGAAGCAACTCAAAACATGAAAAATATGTGTGCCGTAAAACGAGTGTGTGTTTTTATGCCTTTAAATATAATGAAAGGATCGTATGTCAGAGGTGAACAGGTGGAAAAATTTACATGAATGTCACTTAAACAGAAAAAAAAAAGGGAAGCCGTCTCCTCTGCTGTTGTTGTTGTTGTTGAGATCAGGCCACGAAGTCGCCTGTTCGAATCCTATACGAGTAAACTGCGTAAATCTATACTGGTGTAGATAATGAAACACGAGAAAACCAGAAACAAGCTTACATCTAGATGTCTCGACTTTTACGTTTACATCGCCGCTAGATCTTTCCTGACGGTTGGCTTCCAACACGTAATGAAATGTGTCTACTCGAAGATTCGAACCTAGATCACCACGCAAATACGTTACCCAGCAAACGTTCACAGGGAAAAGATGTTTACACCTAATGTAATGTTAATAGAGGATCGTAAGCAACTCAGAATATATATAAAACTATTTTTGCTGGCCTTTTAATGCTCAGTTACCGGGAAAACGTTGATTTTTAATGTTGTTTTCTCTTTCGTTTATCTGTTAGAGTTAGTTCCCGAACACTGTAGGTATAGAAGCATGAACGATCGCTGTCAATTTTATGTAAAAGCAACAGATCACAAAGGAACTGATTTACGTGTTCAGTCAGAACAAAGGCAATAGGTACTATGACGTTCGTTTTGTGGACTGATTGGTAATCACTTAGTCTTCAGCCAAGAGGTGTCATAATTAGAAGTATAAGGAAAATATCGGATGCCGCCAAACATTCCTGGCCGCCTTGGCTTCGATCTATTTTATATTGAGACATTTATTGAATATATTATTTATTTACACTTAAGGATGAATCTATTTTCCTTAGTATCCACCTGATTCCTACCGTGGTTGGCTGTCAATTTCCGCTTAAATTCCTCACTTTTAAAGACAAGGCCCTTGTGAAAAGTCCGAGAAGTGACAGTACTTGATATTGTGAAACCCGGATTTGGTACTCGAATGTAAATCTGATTACTCAATATCTATTCAGCTCAGTCTGATTGTTCCTTGAAAGAGATCGTAGTACTCTTGCGAGACGCGGCTTGAGGTAGCATGGCCACATAGGCTTTTCAACACGCGCGTCAAACGACACACGTCTAACAATACGAGGACTGCATGAGCAATGCCTGCAGCTGCCGCAATGCTCGTAGCAGCCTCGACGGAGATAGCAAAAACCTTCAGTTATTTCTTTTTGTTGCTGGCAATCGCTTACCCTTTGTATTCGAATCGTGTAATACAACATTAGACTAACTTTCTGCGCCAAAAGTTGTAACTTTTCGTCGGACCATAGCTATGCATAGTGGAATAAGTCACGCCGAAGCTGCGTCGGAAACTGTTGCGATCGATCGGTTACCGCAGCGGCGGTCCCTGGAATCGCATTCCGTTATATCTCTCCTTAACGCGATAACAGCAGTAGCAGCAACATCAATAGTGATATGAGCATCTACATTGCCTCATCTTGGCTTAGTCTCTCTGACTACCTAGCCGTTTGTGTGCGTGCGTGCGTGCGTGCGTGCGTGTGTGCGTATGCCTGCATGAATGTATGTTTCGTCGTCGGTAAAACAGGTGGTATGACTCAACTTGTTCGTATATGTGTGTGTGTGTGTGTGTGTGTGTTTGTGGGTGTGCGTACATGTTTATGAACGCTATTTGTATATATAAATGCTTTCTAATGCCACCTCTCTCGGTAGTCTTTGTTTTTCTTCATTTTCACGAACCGTAGACGACCACTGACGACAGCTGAATACTATTATTATTTTCATGTATGATGATAATGGTTTGTCTGACGACGTCTGCCCGATTGGATGACGGCTCTGCGTATTCCTCGTAGAGCTTTCACCGGTATATTTTGCCACTTGGCAGTTGTTTCTGGAATAACTACATTCTCCATTGTGATGGTGGACATTGCAGTTGCGATTATGATGACGGTGCTGGCCGTTCTGGTGGTTTTTTGTTTGTCGTGTCTTTCTTTCGCCGCGGCCACAACCGTGATCGCTATTGCAAGCGGGCAAAATGCCTACAAGGATTTCCTATAACTAAGCGATGACGGCTGGCTGCGGGACGGCGACGAAAGCTGGAATGAAAATAAATAGTCAACCGTAATATGGTTTACGGCAGTATCCCGTTGTCTACCGATAAGTTGTGTTTGTTGTGCTCGAGCTTACCGATACGTTCTAGCGTTCCGTTCGTCGGCGGCTTTTACCTCCTGACTGCTTGGTTTATCCGACAAACTATGTCTAACACAGACACACAAACATGGAGATGCGAATAGACAAACCACACGCGACGACGTGGGGTTTAAAAAGAAAATTAAAATCATAACGGAACCAATCATTGCACAAGCGCTCGACGTAGACGATAGACTTGCGCGCATATCCAGATCGAAAATATATACAACAGTGTTTCAGTAACATAACCGACGGGTGCCCGATTCCTTCAAGAATTGTCAGTTCACCTGAAACATCTT
The DNA here is from genome assembly GCF_002443255.2 of Varroa destructor. NCBI lineage: Eukaryota > Metazoa > Arthropoda > Arachnida > Mesostigmata > Varroidae > Varroa > Varroa destructor. Next base: position 47,476,143 of record NW_019211457.1, on the reverse strand, counting down.
CCCAAGCGTTTATGTCCTCCGAAAGGTTACTGCTTTACAGAAAGTGGTAAAAAAGAAACTAGGAAAAAACTAGGTTGTGCCGGCAGCAACGTGTGGAACAGGTTTGGCCTGGAAGGACGAAAATGTTAAATTTAATCAGTGGGGAAAAATGTGTAGAGACTCTACACAGTTCACAGGTAAACAATTAGGCTGAATAACAGGACCGGTGTCCATGAACACAAAAACATACGAATTTCCCCATAGTCGCGCTGGATTGGGCTGCATGAACCTTAATGTAGTCGTCGTCGTCGTCAATGAACACAAAGCGATTACGAAATGATCGTTAGCTGTTGGGAAAAAGGAAGCAATGGAAATAGTAGAAATGCGTTTATTACTTTTTGAATTATAACCAATTTGGGACCCACTAAACCTATGTATCCTACATTCTTTGCTGCCTTTATGAATTAAGCAAGAATTTGTTTATTGAAAGCTTATATCCTGAAAGAAGCTAACGACAAATTCCTGACACGCCGAAGATCATCAAACTTGTTCAACCTATGCAACTATTTATGTACCCTCAATAAACATTTCTACTTACCAACGATTTCAATGAATTTGATCCCGTAACTATGCGAAACACTGGCTCTTGTAGGCAGGCACTGTCAAACGTCGTGAACAACCTTCAACTCTGCAGGAATTTGACACGAAAGAATGGCAAGAATGAGCCGCATTTGATATTTTGTCATACCACTGAATCATTCGCGTCGTGACCGTGAAAAATGGGCGGTACTTCTTCATGATTGAGATTACTGAGCGCATCTAGTCTATAGCGATCTGGTCGACGTTTCTCATCGCTAGGTTCAATCCCACGCAGTACCTGGAAAACACCCACCGAGTTCAGCTGATAGAGACGAGCCAGCGGCATCTCTTCGACGCGGCCGATGGCTACGGGTGTACTTGTTATAGAATGCATATATTTCTGATCATCATTGCCGCATCGAAGCTCAGCAGTGAGCAGCCGTCCGGGTCTTGTCGTCAGGACCCGGAGCAAATGTGTCGGACAGTGTCGACTTACCGATTCTCGGAGACACCACTGACCTTTCAAAGTTTCATTATTGACGATTCAAAGGCAGACGATTTAGGAAGTCAGGTCACCTACTTGGTCGGGTTCGACCATAACAGACGAGTCTATATTTAGTTAAAACCCCCCACTGGATACTCGCCTTTAGGTAATGGTCTCCAATAGACGCCTAAATGTAACTTTTTAATATATTAAAAAGACCAGACTTGGCAAGATCGAAGATAGCAAGACGTTTTTCAAATATCTTGCCGCTCTATAATACGGAATGGCATACGTACGTACGAAAATATCGACATAAATCGCTAATGCTAATTACGAGTAGAAACAGTTTCAAACGTTCTATTCCTGCCTGTTTCCCAGATTTTCTTTAGATATCGCGTTTACATACTGCCCGACAGGTGCGCTAAATGTTGGATCGTTCGTACATCAGCCTTCTGCGTTATTATAATCTCCGTTTTAATTTCCGCTTCATTAGTGCGGGGTAAATGGGTCGGAACGTGTGGAACTAATATATATGGGCTTCGTTCAAAGTCTCTATATATATGTTGTGGGCGCGTATGGTTACACTGACTCTAGCAATAGGAAACGTAATGTCAGTGAACCCTGTTATGTAATATGAGCGCTAAATCAGGAAATGTTTTAAGAGAGGTTTCTTAGCAGGCTGTCTATGTGTTGGTCTCGCTGCACTCAGTTGGACGTCCCGAAACAGACACCATCCGCTCAACGTTCCTGGGTCTTCTTCCTAGCGGTGCACATGTATGTGTTTCTTCTGAAGGTGTGCGCTCCGGAAGGCCGCTGCAGCATTTTTGATGAAACTGCCGTTACTGACTTTTGTTGCAGTGTAGCTTACCGAGTTCATGTAACGCTCATTTCGCATTTGACTGCCTCACTGGTATCGGTTTGAGCCCTGATCGACTAAGGATGACGTTTGGCTGACACGATACAAGATATCGCTGCGTGACGAACTTCGTCGCCAGCACAGGGCTGTTGCTGAGCTATTAGCGAGGGTCCCATTGTATTGCAAGGAAACTTCCCAGTAACGTGGTCAGGATCACAGGTAGTAGCCGCTGGTGTCATGCCGTACGGCGCTGTATTCGCTTTTTATCTTCACCTACACAGAATGGTACCTAAACGCGCCCGGTGTCATCTTTCTGACGACAGCAGACAGGCTCCATTATGATCCGCCCCGTCACTCCTTGTACACTGTGTATTGCTAGTCAATGCAACTGGAATCGCCATCGCATAGCGGTCGTCTTGTTAGCTGAATTAGTGTAGCTTCCGAAGCTGATTTTAGTCAAGCTGACGTCTTCGCTCTATTTATAGAGCGACAAACAAAACTAGAATAGCGGATTCGCATCGAGCGTATTGCAAAGCCTTACTATTTCCATTGTCGAGTCTCTATATATATATATATATATATATATATATAATGTTACGTTTGGTATTTATCCGTCATCTGTTGCGTTGCCACGTAGTGTTATATCGGCTTGTTTGTTCCCACGATGCTATTTTAGACAATGACACGCCGGCCGTATGGCCGGTCGCCCAGAGACGGCAACACCGGCCATCACCGCCAATCACCTCGACGTTATCTTTGCATCTTTTAAAATCAGCGTCGTCAAGAGTAGCAGCTACTGGCTACTGTGCGCGGTTCCGTTTCGTTACGTTCGACGCTATCGTATTCTCACTGCTGTACCATTTGCAACTGCTGCTGCTGCTGCTTCTCGGTAACGAAAGGAAAAAAAAAGTAGTGAAAGACGACCGGCTGGAACGAAACGGGAGTGAAATGTGTGCGAGACCTCTTTGCTTCGATTTCACTCTTCTCTCGTTTGTCCTGTAACGGGCGTCAATGGAACAGCACCCGATAATTCTGAGCGCCGCTACAGTCAGTAGCGTAATCGTAATGATGACGATGATTGTATTAATGAGGGCACTGATGTTCGATGACGATTATGATGTTCGTAATGTCGAATTTTTTAATGCTAGACAGTCATCGGCAATAGAGGCATAAGAAAAAGGAGAGCAGCATTGGCTTTGGATGCACTTAATTTTCGGAAGGGCATCTGATACGCTATTTAATGAGTAACAGTTTCAGGCGCAGGGGGTACGGGCGGACTGATCCGCGACGGAAGATCATCTTCGGGAACGATGATTTGACACCGTTATCGCTAGCAACGCATTGGCACAAACATGTCAACAGCAGAAGATTACAATGACATCGTTTATGAGTTACTTGTTTGTAGGAATATCATTTTATATGAAAAATAAATGTGTGTGTGTGTGTGTGTGTGTGTGTGTGTGTGTGTGTGTGTGTGTGTGTGTGTGTGTGTGTGTGTGTGTGTGTGTGTGTGTGTGTGTGTGTGTGTGTGTGTGTGTGTGTGTGTGTGTGTGTGTGTGTGTGTGTGTGTGTGTGTGTGTGTGTGTGTGTGTGTGTGTGTGTGTGTGTGTGTGTGTGTGTGTGTGTGTGTGTATGGATGCACGTGTTCTCTTGCCCGCACGCCGCAGTCTGTACACTATTATACATTTGTATCAAGATATCTGTGAATAAATACCTCGATATAATCAATTGGGCCCCAGCTATGACTTGAATTTATAAAAACCTATTAACTGACTCCAGAATCTGATCCGTTTGTACTTTCTACCGGCCGATACTTGCAAGTATCTACGAAAAACAATAATAATAGTGACAACAACCAGATCTTCATATGAACGCTTGTCGCCCACTGGCTGTGGCGCTTCACGACAACGCCATTCGTTCTATATGCCCAGTTAATGCATGAATGACATTCAGTATGAAATTTCATAAGCAACAATGCATATTTAATGCACGTAACCAAACTGTCCATATATTCACCTACTAGGTCCTCTACATGCCTAAAGCAAGCTCTGTGCATCGATCAACACCTATGTATTCTTATTGTATCAAACAGCTGCATCACATATGTATATGTAAAAAAGAAATTTAAACCTGAATCAAAGTTCATACATTGGCCTGCGAATGCGTCCGACATGATTCAATACGGAAAGATCAAGTGGTGCCGGCTTGTGTTTTTACGTCGTTTGCCCGTATATACGTCGCTGCTTTGGGACAAGGCGAACTTATCGTTAAAGGCTAGGTCATCCAAAAATTTGTGTGTCCTTTTGGGACCTGACAAACCCATATTTTAACGTATGTACATATGCTCAAGGTCTCGTGTTCGATCACTTTTTAAAGGGCGGCGAGGCACATCGTGCGCGGGCATCAGCTGCGTACAAGCGCAAGTCAACCAGAAGTCGGTTTATCGCGGAAAATAACGAAAAATTACCTATTCTGGTTCTATGTTTCGCCTTACGAAACCCACTAAAAATGAACATGTGCATTTGGGCGTTGGCATCACCATCGGATTCTACTTGACAATTTTTATTTGGGATATATGAATAATCAAGATTTACGTTTTGTATAATATTTTAAACTATACCCTTCTAGTACTAGATGACGTTTTTTAGTTGACCCGTATCCCTTCCCAAATTATTTCCTATGTTGGATTTTTTCTTACCCTCTCTTATAAGTATGCATGATGGAAATGAAAGCTACGAGCAATTCAGACTTTGCAACCGTACGCTCATTTTGTTCCGTGCTCGGAGCCAGTGTATTTAAAAAAAAGTGCCTAGGTGAAGATTGAAGTATCCGAGTGTAATTGCCGTGTTCTCCTAGCAAATAATGTATACGAATCTCGTCTCACCCCTTCACAGCGCATCTAGTTCGACATCTTATTTGTTCGTGCATCTACTTGTTTATAACTGTTTTAGTGGTACCAGAATTTCCATTGCCTATTGAAAGTAAGCGCTAGATAAAGGCAGAAGCTGACACAGTCGGGACACGGGCTGCTTATACAACAATATTTCCAGCGTTTCACTAGGCCAGATCACATAATGTATTGCACTTTGGATGCACCGTTTCAATTAAGAGTCCAAATGATCTTGTCTGTCCTGCAGATCGTTGCGAATAATTATATGGTACTATTATGACTGCGAAAGGGTTCGCCAGGGCGTCAGTTATACAAAGAAGCACGGGAAATTTCGAACCACATGAAAACCATAGATCTGTAACACGTACATTGGCAAAATGGGTCAATAGAAGCCCAGTTATTTTCTATCCCTGTTACCTTGCATATGAAAGCAATCAAACAGGACTGGCACGCAGGCTTTGACAGCGAACACAATATGGGTAAGGTCTGGCAAGGCAACAGACACCTGCAAGGTACAATTGATCCCTATACTCAATCAATTCGATAGAGTTGATCATCTGTTAAGTTGAACAACGCCTTACAGAAGCAGGTATCCCTTTAGCCGTGTATCTTGCTTGAAGTCAAATGAATATGATAAGTTTTAATTATTTAATATTCTGTAGAAATCCTAACATAACTCAGATCCCAATGAAAGACTCGTTAACGTATACATACAAATATTGTACGCGAATCACTTCGCCTTAAAGGCAAATATCAAGTTTGTGTTAGCATAGGACTTCGTTAGCCTGACGTAACAAAAGGTGCGTAAAATGTCTAAGCCCAGTTTCTCTCACGTGCTAGTCTGGAACATACATTAAGGCAGTATCTTGAAAATTGTTTTGCTTGTTAGGCCGGTTCCCAGGCCAAAAATTCAGGCTCGCATGAAGAATGACATAGAGCGGATTATTATCTTCTATGCCGCATTACGTGCTACATAAAATATCCTGTAGTATATCATTCATTATTTTCGACTTGAGCTCTTATTAATAGTGAGAGTACTGACCATTTGCTCTTAGACTAGATGCAAGACCTTTTGAAATAGAAAATCAGGTCAGTGGTTGTAGCTACAACTAGTTTATCTTACCATACTCTTCAATATTGGATAAAGAGTTTGCCTACATCTGTGAAAAACCGGTTTTAGGTCCAGGTCGGTTCAGTTTTGAGCAATCACTATTACGTACCTGCCGACGAAGGCTGAACCCGCCATGCAGGAACGATGGCTAAATGTCCTCTCAGACCACATACAATGACAAGGACAATATGGGGCAAAGACGTGATGGGACCTGCTGGCGAGGCCGGGTCAACGATTATTCGATATTCTAAAGCTAGACAGCGAGAACTTAACAATCAAGGGCAGATTTGGTCGAAAATGATAGTTTTCAAAAGCTTGTGCTCGCGACCGTAAACCGACAGGTTTGGGTGTGCCCTGTGAAACCAAAACGGAGTGCTGATAAAAGCTGGTTCGTACTGAACTTCTTGAAGTTCGTTTTAACAGAAAAAAGTTCGCTTGTGAAGAACTAAGCGGCGATTTAAACTCTCCAAGATTTAATGGAAGGCATGCTTTTGAACAGCATATGTTTAGCAGTTGTAGGGTTACACTCAAATCGTTTTGCATCAAGAAGGAAACAAGCACAAGGCTTCAGGCTGAGGCTCAGCCCCATTCTAGTCTTCGAAAAAAAAAAAGGTTAGTCAATGGCAGCCAATGTCAGCGTATGAGACCTTGTTACACAGGGTCGGCAAAGCAGGACCAGGCACTTTAACAACAGAGCGTCGCACTGAAACCTTGAAAAGCCAGACTGCATCATCTGACAAGAGGAAGGCAGAGTGCTCCGCTCAGACAGGCTGTGTAGTGGCTACGCAAAGACGCAGGCAACAGGATGCTATGGTGAACAATGAACGGCCCCCATTGACCAGCCAACGGTCATTTCATTGTGGGGCATCGATTCATCGTAGCCCTCAAGATCCCGCAAGTGAACGGACTGCAAAACGGGATAAACATCAGGTGATGCCTCCTGGCGTTTCAGCTGAACCCGAACGACTTTGCACCACCAGCAAAGTAAGTACACTAGTGTGCGTCTGCAAGATGCTAAAGGCTACGAAGCAGATCGCTGCCTACTCGTCGCTTCCATATGTTCCTAACCTCCAATTAGAATTGTGATCCTGTTAGAATCAGCCACCTTGAAATGTCGCCGTTCACCAATACGAGATCAATGTTGGGTCCGCAACAGTGCCCTAAATTGTGGCTGTTTTCGGTGTCAACTTATAAAGCAAAGCAGGCAGGTGGCCATGTCTAAAACAAGCGGTTTCTGGCGATTCAAAGAGAATGTGCATCTTAGAAGATCAACACGACTGATCGTAATGATAAGCCTTATTTTGCTGCCTGACGGAGTTGATTCCCAGTAACCAACAATAATTAGCCCATGTAGCAGTAAAGTAATGCAAGTTCGATACGAAATTAGGTCAGCTTTTGAGAGCCTCTTTTCCAGCTGCCTGTTCTATATCGTGCCTAGGCAAAAAAGAAAATATTTTGAACCAAATTTTATAAATTTTCAACGCTGGCCGTGGTATAACACTTGGTGGTACCATATGAATAGCGTTGTAATTCGACAGACAACCGAAAGGCCTCAACACCCCATGACGGTAGTCTTCGACACCCATCGAAATGTGTATGTGACAAGCGAAACAATACGCAATGCCTATTTCGCCGGGGGGCCTGCAATTGTTTCACATGGTTTACTTCTATCCCTTGGCTTTATCCTTAGCCCCCTTTTCATTGCCGGCTCGCACATGCCCTGCCGCATTCGTCGCATCAGCCTCTAAATGAAATGTCTAGAAGCTTTCATGGTGCGAGATAGCTTCGAAGGCATCATTCCCATAGCCAGCATTCCCACACTCCAGGTAACGACAAATGTTAGAGTACGAATGAAGTAATAGCAGTCGGAAGCAGCGATGTCAGTAGCAACTAAAAAAGCTTAATCTTCACCCATCGACCGAGAAGTTCGCGATCTAGGTGGATCTGGAGTGTGCATAACTCAATTCCAATACATGTTAACTTTGCCATAAGGCTTTGCTCTTACTTTTATCTATTCCTTATGCGTATGACAGTTTCAAGTATTTTTAACCCCTGATCAATCATTCCAAACAAGCGGTTTATTTCACCTCGTGCTGAGTGGTAATTTAAGTAAAACTAAATGTTTATGCTGCAGCTATCACAGAAGCTAATTTTGAATAATAACTTTGCGTGGTCGTTATGCAGAACTCTTGTGATCTATATAGTTTATGCTTCACTTCTTTAGCAAAACCTTATTAAATACGAAACCCATTTATGTTTTTACTTTGAAGTGTCAGAAGTAATATAGGAAATCGAATGTCTCACAAAATATTAACCTGGAGGCCAGTACAACTTACCGCTGGGAGAAAGCTCATAGGGTGGGTGGTCTACAAAGTAGAGACCGCAGTTTTTGCTATAAAAGAATGCATCTTTTTGGTATTTTCTAGACTTGTATGACAGCTCTCTATAATCTTTATACATTACAAACAAAAAAAAAACTTCGAAATACGCTTACGTAGAAGAAACACCACCGCTGGTCTACCTTTTGGCCAAATTTTTAGAAAAATTTTCTTAACTTCAGATTCGCAAAATCGTGCAAGTGCTCCACAAGGTTAGGCTTTGTTTTAATGTTGAGCGCTAGGTACAGGATTGATAAGCCACATCGTTAGCTATACCATAGGTGTAGTATTAGCGCAGACGATTTAGCAATTGCATAGTTATATCAAAGTCTGCTGTCCGTTTTTTGGACCCTCTTCTTTATTTGGATGACATGGGCAATATTAATCCGATTTGAAGAAATACAATCCAACTAAGCTCGTTTTCAATTCTAAAGTGAACGTCGTCAACGTTTTTCCATATTTGTTTTAGCATACATTATTATTAACGTGAGCGCATTTTTGCAAACCATTGAAACCGCACTAGCACGGCTAATAAAATGATTTTTTTTAGCTTTCATGAACGCGAACGTCAATTCGGCCATCTGTTGCCTTTAACTTAAGTACGTTGTGCCTAGCCACAGTGGCCTGCCTTCTTAGTTCCTTCCTGCATTTCTATGCCGGAGATCGACGAAATCCTTCGACACCAACAGCATCTACAACAACGGACGGTTTGTCGGCGTTTTTAGACTTCAAGCTGACATGAGTCTAGTGTGAAATATATGTCCTATAAAGGTGGATGGCCGAGCTAAAGAACTATCGACTAGAAGACGCTGCTCCACCCTACAGAATACTACGACGGTGGGATGTCGATTTAAAAATGGCGCCAAATTTAAATGCCCGCTCGAGGCCAGTGAGCTGGTGACGGCGGCTGTTAGGGTCGCTGTGACCGCGGACTGGATGCCTACCTGATGAAGGTCGTTCTCTGTACACCATCATCATCGGTGTAAGGCTGTTTTTCTCCTTCTTACTCTCTGCAACTGGCGAATGGATCGGTAAAAACGAGGAGCGCCTATGAAAGAAACCTAACCAAGTCGAGTCGTTGTTGTCACTCTGGAATTCTTCCGTTTCTTTGGGTGTTCTTCCCGCTCCGTCTCGACGATGGGGGCGACCAACAGCTGCCGATGCTGCTGCTGCCGTTATTGCTGGTACTGCCCCGGAGCATTGTGTACTTTTCTGAGTCTAAGAGTGTGGCTAGGGTAGGTCTCGTCTGCAATCATTCTCTACTATTGTGCGCCTCTTTCTCTTGTGCTCTCCCTGCTTTTCTCCCCTTTCTTTCAATCGTTCTATCTTTTGCGATTCGCTCTATCTTCAGCTACTTCGCGTGCTTGTTCTTCTTCAAGATCTTCACCGGTTTAAGACTCCATTCGCTGCTGCTTGCGAAACTCCGTTTTCTTCTATTGATCTCCTTCCGAACATACTTGCGCAGACACACACACACACACACACACACACTTGATCCCCTAACACTCGGACGAACAGACAGACTTATAACATGATAGAAGCATGGACACGACATCAACTCACTTCGTCGTTATCGATGTGATATGCCGTCGAAGCTTCTCGTCGTTCCATCGCACCACGACACAATCGATTCCCGCCCGCCGTCCACGGTTCGTCCACCGATATTATACAGGTATTATAAGTGTGCTGTTGTGTGCTGTCTGGGATCGCCATGCATATTCGTGTCTCCTCAGCCCAGCCCAGCCCAGCTCAGCTCAGCTCCAAGCAACAGGCTCAGTCGATGGCTTCTGTATACGGCCATGAACAGCAAAAAGTATCTGCAGCAATAGAAAACACTACTATTTAGACTCAACTGAAAGCGGAGGCAGAGGCAGCTTCAAGGAAGGGGGTGGAAGATGGCCGCAAATGCAGACAACAGCACCGATTCTGCCGTTGCAGCGAATCCTTCGTAGTAAATTTCGTAGAGAAAGCCCCGTCCATCATCGTCGCCCCCTTTGGATCCTTTTGCTTCTATAAGCATGCACGACTGTGGTGAAGACTGAAACAGCGGCCAAGATCGCTTGAGTCTTCTATAGCTACTTCGTATATTGCCTGCCAGCTATGGGAGGACAGAACGCTGAGGAGGGACCGGCAGCAGCAGGAGGAAAAAGAAGTCGGCTAAGAAGAATAGAAATTATTTACGTGTGCTGCTTCACATGCTCACAAACACATGAAATGCACTAATACTAGTAGAAGTACGGAGAGTTGTGATGATACAAGAAGTGGTACGTAAGCAGAAGGGTTCGTAGAAGCAATCACGTGACGAGGGATCGAGCGAACAGCACCAAAAAAGCACCGAAATTGGGTTAAAATCACTAGCAATAGACGAACACCGCGCAGACATATCAGATCTCAAGGCGGTCTTAATCTCAACCCGACCGAGAGTATACGTCGTGGTTTTCGAGGGCCATTGCCACTCGTGCATAATCTACCTCACATATGATCTAGCTAGTGGTCTTGAGATTACGACAACGTCCTGGCCGTCGTGGTGCCAAAGAACGCTATGGGCAAATGTAAAAGACAACAGTAACAGGTAGTTAGAACTTGAAGAGTGATGAAGGTATATGCTTAGAAAGCGGCTCGGGGTCAATCGAGAGGTGCAAGAACCATTTAGGAGCTAGAGGACGAGTCACATTTGCTGCGTTCTGCTAAATTAAGCTGGTCTCCGTAAGGGTTAAGGGGTCAAAAATCCGCAGAAGAAGGTGAAGGAACTTGGAGCTAGGGTGCACCGGTTAGGTTTCTCTGCGATTCAGCAGACTTTCAAGGATAAGAATAATGCTACCGTAGAAGATCAGACTCGAATTGCGGTCTAAGTCTTGGCCGTGTACCCTACTTTGTCTAATAACATCTATGTACATTTCGTCAAAACGCACCAGATTCACTATTTATTTATAATACTCCGAAACTATTTTTCTATTACTGCTATTGAATCATTAATTTCTGTATTTTCCTCTGTTTTCGCTGCTGATCGTATTCCATTGGCTAAAAATAGGCACTGTCGTGCTGTGGTTAACGCCTGCGTATCAAAATACGTTTATGCAGAAAATAGCCTGGTGCATTCTGATAATAACCGCAAGCCTTATATAGAGGTTTCTATTTTTGGTATCGTTTACTGTAAAAAGCATTAAGAAATTAAAGTTAGCAAACTGTGACCACAATCGGCTTGGGTGCCACTGTTGAGTCATCGATGGAAGTTACGTTACGGCGAAAAAATCGGATAGCAAATGATTTCAGGCGACCGTCTGTTTAGCGTTTATGTCCAGAAACGGTTTAGACGGGCGTGAGATCGATCGTCACTACGATAGTTTCCGGCGGCATGATGTCGCGCCGTTGGCAGATGTTGCCCGAGGTCGTTAACTCGCTTCCAACGCATCGCCAGCAAATTGCTATTGACACGTTGTTAGCCGCAGTCTATAAGACTCTTTACGGCGTTAGCTTTGCGCATATACCTTATCAGTAGAATGTGATTGCTCAAAATATTATACTAGCCTCAATTATGGCTCTCTTGATTCCCCTGTCGTTTTTCTAGGCAGTCTAGTTAGCTACGTAAGCACGTAAGGACTGAGCTATTGACTTTTTATTTCGTTCAACCCACTGATGAAGCTGCGCTTTTCCCGACTGAATTTCCGGTCTTGATCTAGTCGTTCCGTCCGCAGAACTCGCTCAATAAGCTCGTTTGAAATAAGAGAACAGTCGTTCACACGTTAGACCAAGTACATCTTATGGTTAGAACTGTTACACGTATTATCAAGTGTTAAAAAACCGCTCTTCCGGTGAAAAATCACTCTAATAATTGTTTTGTTCTGTCCTTAGGAATCTTAGTTAATCTAGTTGATCTATTTATTAGTCATAGAAATTTCTACCTCTATGATGTCGAAAAATGACGTTCTGTTTGCTAGTATTGTGGTGCCTCCAGCTATCCACTTGGCCTACCAGTCTTCTTGCTCCTACGCCACAGCAAACCACTACTATAATATTATGATCCCTACAAAGCTCGCCGTTCTTGATGATTCTGGCGTCCAAGCCGGCAACTACTGGTGATGACGTGCAACAGGCGAAACACACTATTTAGTTATGGTGTTTAGGCCAGCCGAGCGACGCATGTGCGAACGTCAGTTTATCTTTGTCCTGGTCACGTTGTTACAAAAGATTGGGCATCTACTCCGTGAGTAAGCGTTTCTCAATTAGGACAGGCAGGCAGGCCTCAAACGCCTGCAGAACAAGGAGAGTGTATGATATAGATCAAGTATTACCTATTGACTAACTGACTAGTAAATGTCTCTGAGTGTAGTATGTCATCGAGTACTTACCCTGACCCTTGTTGCTACATGCTGGCTCGTGCTTGTTGTCAAGCTGGTCGTCTCCCCTTGTCATGCCTGTGGCTATCATTAGCCGGGGAGAGAAAACTATTGTAAAATTAAAAAAGAAAAATGCTTTTTAAATTAGTGATTTGTTCAGCGACAAATCCAGGCATATGGCAGGTCGTAATGCGGTACGCATTGCCCAAAAGTAAATTCGGGACCATAACTTATATCGAATGCCAGCATCGATAAAGACTTGGCCTTTATAAATACCGGTGTCTAGCTGCTGTAGCACCATTTTAGGTTCTTATGCTTACGATAGCTTCTAGTTGTACAGGTGACGCGACAACTGAGCACGAAAATGAATGCCGATTAATAAATCCACGTGTGCGTGTAACCCCCTAGTATCACTGAAATTATCTTTCAAGGGTAAATCACACACATTATACGCAACCCGGTTGGCATGTGAGGTATCGATAAAGTATGGCACTGTTTGAGGTATTTTTTCATTGAATTCTACTAAGTATATGCATTAACCGTAATACCTTAATAGGAACGAACAACGTATTGAACAATAGCAGCTCAATGGTCGTTTCCTATTGTTTGTATCTGTGTATGTTTCCGACTGTCTTTTTAGACATCGAAAGGCTGCCGACCCAGACTATATTCTTCTATAAAAGATATACGGAAAAGGGTGAATGCCCTTTTGAAAGGGGTATTCCAGTTACCGCCATGATAATAGACTTTTATTCACACCCTATTAGGGTGTCTGTGACTTGGCCATTACGTAATGCAACTGATATCATGCATTCTCTCCAATTACAGTCGACTACTATACCAAACGTCAAGATCTTTTTTTTTTCGAGATTCGATTCAAATGCAACCAGACTTCGCGTTCATATAGAGATCGCAAAAGAGACCAAGCCGTCAGGTCGCACAACGATAAGACTGTTGCATCCTTCCTTCCCTATATGAAATATAGTCGGCATGTGAGAAGACAGTGTATACAGAGAAGAGTTGATGCTACCGTAGCTGTTGTACTACAATTCCATTGGTCCATAGCTAGCACCCGAAACGTGGAAGATTCTGAACATATGTAATAATAATAATAACAGTTATAATAGGTAACCTGTTAAGCCTTCTCCAATGAAGAAGACATACTTCTCATATCTTTTATGGTCGTGGCTAGTGGTCTGCACATCGATCACGTCCTCCTCACGACCGTCCCAAACTCCAGCCCCCAAAAAGAATCTGATTGAAAGTTTACTTTTGTCCTATCAAACGCTTACAAGCAAAATCGAGTCGCCGCTAATGTGAAACGAGATTGAAGCTTACCGATCGCTCCTTGCCTATGCTACGTAAGTTGCAACCCTCAAGAGCTTCGGTCGATGCTGCCGGCTTCATGAGCAGCGGACCCCAGCAGCTGCAACGGCATAGCTACGAAACACCTGCTGTTGTTCTTGAATCATGAGAAAACGATCTTGGCTTGTACGATTCATCCTGCATCTAAAGAATGCCCTGGTCGCCTGATACGGCTACATTCCAGAGGACTATGATGGACCTTATCGGAAGTCAGATAGCAGAGAGCAACATCAGCGGCTAGCACATCGGTGACGCATACATTCATCTCGACTCGCTCCCGATCAAGATCAGATTACTAGAGGAGGTATTGGAAACTACTTACATGACTATATGATGGGCAGTGCCGCTGTGGCTTGAGAACTAATAGGAGAATGGTCTTCTGTTTGTACGAACGCGTGAAAAGACGGATCCAGAAGAGGTCAGGACCTAATTATTTTCTTAAATTCGTTAATTCTTTTGCTTATTGATTACAAAGACCGTACCTTTGCCAACATTTCTCCCTCCCGCTTCTCCTAGAACTTGATGTTTATGCTTACCTTACAAATGTTTCGATGTACCTGAAACTAGTCGAAATACCCACGGTCAAAGTTAGAAAGCCCGAAAGCTAGCCATCCTCTTTAAGCAACAATGTGATCTCGTTCGGCTTACAGTAGCCGTATCTGGTGCCATCACTAAGAGCAATGACGACTCTCATCCCAGCCGTAACCTCGCCAGCAGCACGATCGCACTGCTACATAATTGTCAGCATCTTTGTGTAGTAGCTTTGGATGATAGTTGTAGTCGCGGCTCTGATTGCGTCTGCTCACGAATCGTTCTCGTTGCCACCGTCAACTCTGGTTCTACGTTGCGGAGCGCATCTCGTTTAGGTCGGCATCAGCGTTTCGGTCGACTCGACTCGCGCAACAGCATTTAAAGGAATCGTTGATGAATGAAACAGCACTGGCGGTCTCAATGGTTGTTGATGCTACTGTTTGGCTGATCCAGTTCGATGCTACTCAGCGTTCTCTACGATCTTGTCACCCGCGACGGATTCGCTGGATTACTGCGTCCATTAAACGACTTGACGCTCCGATGACAATTCGTGCTGTTAGGTAACCATGAGAGCATGACGTGTCGATGTTCTACACCTCGGCGGCCTGTGTATTCTTTCGCTTTTTTTTTTTTTTTTATAGGGTAGCCGGTATCGGCGTCGGCTGGCATGCCCCTACTACTGCAACGACAGCACGTTTGTGTGACCTGTCATGCCCGTGCCCGTGCCCGCCCTTCCTGTTTATCCTTTTTAGCTTTCTTTTTTCGTTGTTGTTCCGTCATTTTTGGCTTTTCCCTTTGTTTGTATGTGTGGGTCTGCCTGTTTCGTGAATCCATGTTGTAGAACACTACAACTCACCGCTAGCTCTAAAAGACAATCTGACGTAATTCTATTCTTTCGCGAGGGTGGCGTGTGCTGAGGAGGCCCTCCACGGGACGCGGGGGTCACTGACCTCCTGAAAGATTTTCCACATGGCCTCGTAGTGCGTGAAAACTCTGCAGTAAATGCCTGTTTCTGGCTAGAATCGCGTAAAATGTGCCGTTTCAGTAACGCGGTGCTAGTTGGTGGATGTCGTGGCCGCCGTCGCGTCAATATTTGTCGTTTCTACGACACTTCTCCTCCCTTTGAACACACTCGTTCAGTACCTACTTTTCTCTGTCTCTCTTTCTCGCGCGCACCTTCGCTTGTCCTGAATTTTCGACGCTTGTGACGGGATCGTCGCCAGGGTGACGGCATTTAGATAGAGCGGACTGTGGCTTTGCTGATGCACTGCCGACGTGACTGACGTTTTGCTTGTGCGGATTATGTCGGCGCGGACGCGGCCAAGGCCCCCATATGTTTTCGCGGAGATCCACACAAGATCAGTCCACGACGATCCGGCCATAAGGGGGCAGCGGCGGCAGTGAGGTGAACTGGCTTACACGTTTAATACTATATATTTGGCTTGCACGCGGTAACAACGCTCTAACAAGTGGCAGATTTATAAGCGGAGAGCCAATGTGAGATTGTATACTGTATAACTTGACCTGATCTATGGCTTTCTGAACATATGTGCGTATTTTTTATTTTGATTGCGACTTTCGTAAAATTGGTTTCAGAGTCCGCGAAAGGTAGGCTTCAAGCAAACTCGACCCGTCTTGCCAGACTCCTCCGTAGCCTAGATATACCTTAAAAGAAATTCAATGTGCTACAATGGACAATGCTGATATCGCTGCGACCGCTGTCGCTATATGTCTCCTGAATAGTTTTCACCTTTGGCCTGACCGGATTCTGTTTGATACAACTACGACTGGTTTGAATGTTAGCCATAATCAAAAACAAGTCTGGTCTACTCTATTCGAGTATATAACGTCGTTACGCTGTTATTGTGCTACGAGGCCGTCTACGCCAGTAGGTTTGCGGGAGTTAATATAATACCTAAGTCAAACAGCTGGGATGCTACTAAATTAAGCTAAGTTAAATTAAATAGCAATATTAATCAGCCATTTGGGCTCGTTACTTGTGAACGCACTTGAATGTGACTTGACAGCTCTCGTTTCTATGATTCTATGAAATAATTTTTCGTACACAGCATTTTCAAGGGAAGAAAGAAGGAGAGAAAATTACCTCTTGGTCTGTTACTATTTGATGGCGACGACACGATTCATCGGCGAGCCAGTCTGACTGTACATTTGTGTATTTCGATCTCAACTGGAGAAACTTTTTCAGTTGATCAAATACATAGATAGATGTATACTTTCTTTGGCACTAAATTAGTCAGCCAGTCTGTCCTCTTAACCATTGACATAACAGGCAAATGCTCGTTTCCGGCCATAACTGTATACTCCTCTTCATGCCTCAAACACACCAAAACTGCCGAGGGCACAAATGAGGAAAGACTAACGATTCAGAGCCTAACCTGATTTGCACCCGAAAATACAGTCCTATTTAACTTAGCGTCAGAGTTTCTCCTAAGATGAGTGGCTGTGAAAGCTCGACCACAACGTATATGATTCAATCTCTTACTGAATATGCTAAATCCAATCGCTACCGTGGACATAGGAGATACACTGGTCGATCTATTAGATCGCATTGATTGCTCGTCTGCGTCAAGGTAATTTTATTTGATGTGCCATATAGTTTCGTAGGGTTAATCTCGACGTTCCATTGTGCGTCAGTTCCAAAGACGACAGTCGCTTTTAAGCGATTTCTTAATTTCTATCTGTTATTTTTTCTTGGCCGGTTAGCTTATTCACTGCTGCCACTGTCGCCATTGCCAAACATGATCGAAAATCTGTCGCTTTACCCACGTCTAAACCGGTATCGGCGATCCTTGCCGTGCATGGAATCCACATAGATATCAACCTTTGCCATATAGCGTGTTAATGGTGTATTGTAACATCGATATAATATGGTACGCTGAAATGATGTTCGCATTGGTATTGGCGGCCATGACAACAAAAAAAAATATGTTTAATGGCGTTTACGATAAACTTGTCAGCAGACGGCGTGGCCAACAGCTGACTCTAGATGCTCTTGTTTCTTAGCTTTTTTTCGTCGTTTTTCCTCGTTTTTACTTCGCTAACGTTTTTCGCAGTAGGACAGATGACCGGTGTTTGTCGTTATATATTGGCTTCTCGTGCCACTTGTCAACTGTCGGTGAACGGCTCTTTGCAGCTAGCCAATGCGTACTCAAATGTGTTTCGTTTCGTTATTAGCTGCGTTGCGTGGAACTGGCGCGACCGTTAGAGATATCATAGACTTGGGGTGGTGACATCTTTCGATGCATGTGTATGTCTCGCAACTGAAGTACCACAAAATGAGGTATTGGAATTTGAGCCGACCGGGTTGGAGAAATCGGCAGAAACTCTCAGTCTTTCCTTCCATGTGTCGCGTGCTGTCTTACACCCTTTTGTGGATAAGGTTAAATACGATAGATTCCGACAACCAAAAATGACAAAGTTGCCCGACCCGCACAGCCTAATGCGCGCTATGCGTCGTAAAGCAACAACAGAGCATAGGATAACATGATGCAGATATTTTTTTTGGGGGGTGATTAGCAAAACTGTAAACTATTCTCGTGAAAAATAAAATAGGATTTCGGAAAAAGCTTTTGAGACAAGTGAATATTTCTTATATATCTCGAAATATTATGGAGAAACCTACCTGCATGCGGATTAAATTGTTAAGCGAACGACAGTTGTGGACAAAATTTACAACACTATGCAGCTTCACAGTTATTGAAGGGCATGTGGGCTCCGACCGACTCTGAAGTGTTAAAGTCGCATTGTCTGCTCCGGTTAAGGGGTGCTGTCTCGGCGAAACGACATTTGGCTTATCAAAGCGGTTGACAAATAATACTAGCCGGCATTATGACTGTTACCACTGCTATTTTTCGTCCCCAGTCGAATGGTCATAGGTTACGAATATATTTTACCTGCATATCTTTCAGTGTCCCAAGCTATTGGGACTTTATACGAAATCCCTTCAAGAACATGTATTTTTTTCTATGCCACGTTCCGCGTCTAAAAGCCATTTCAGATTGCATCACAAAGAACGATCGTACTATTTAAACCCATCCGTTTTACACCTCTGGCCGATAACTGACCACCATAACGGTTTGCTACCGAAATGATTACGTGTAGGTGTAATATTAACTGTTAGGAAAAATTGAGTTTTTTAAAAAAGCTTCTTGCCAGCTATTACGAAGTCGGTTAGTAGCTCAATATTTTTTTATATTATTGAATAGGATTTTTCTATTGTTTCTCAAAGCAAATTGTATCAATAACATTTTACATATAGACAAGCACATATTGTATTTTGCCAAGTCCAATATTCAAACGTGTAGCTTATCTACAAGCCTATACGATATTGCTGATAAAGTTCACTGGAATTGCAGGGCCTAATCGATAGCTTCAGGATTCCTGCTGTAAAATAATAAGCGCTTACTTGACCGAATGAATTATTTTTATTCCTTCATGAACCGTAATTTAGCTTACTCTTCATAGGGTCTTTCTTATTCGCTCTTAAAAGCATTGTTAAAGCCCCAATTTCAGTGACAGCGTATCTTTAAGGCGGCCGCTTCGATTACTCGTTAATTTTCGTCTAGCTTTTAAAACTTTTTTATACTTTCTTTGTTCAATAGAGAGCCTTAGAGTTAACTTCATTTGATTTTACATCAGTCAGATCAGCAAACATTTAACTGGATATCATGTAATGAACTGTTTTGACTTGTTTTAGTCAGAAATGCAATAGTAGCGGTAAAGTAGGTATAAGTCGGTGTATTTTCGTTTTGAAAAACGGACGAATTGCCTTTTAGAGTTGTGGCTTCGTGATCGGGACGCTCAGGCAACCGTGCAACGTTGTTGGGAACGCTCGTTGCTGATCATAAAATACACATACGATCTCGGTATGTTTTTTCGTTAACTGATGGAGACTTTTCACAATAAGTGTCAATGTCGACATTGTCAAAGCTCTGTCGAACCGGACCTTTAGAAATTAGTCGTGTGCTCATAGTTCAGTTCTTCGTCTTCGCACTTTGCACAGTATTTCCATATTCAGTTCTCTTTTTCTGTAGTAAATAAATGAACATGATATGATTCTCTATCTGGGCTTTTAAAGAAGAATGAAAAACGGTTAAGTATTTTATTGCCGACCAAACACGTAGGTCATCTTTGTTCTTGATATTCAAAGGAGTTCACTTGAATTCTAGATGTTTCAGTGATTTAAATGTTTGCTGCATATATATATGTATGCCTTTTTGAACATTTTAGGCCCTGTATTGAAACTATAAAAAGCGAATACGAACACATTTTGCATCTTCAAGTGTTAGGCCATATGACAGCTTCGTCAATTGTAAACAGGACTTCCTAATGTTTTCAAGAGGAACGTGACCAAAAAGACCACGACGAGGTTTAAACTGTCAGCGAAAGATTTTTGGTGAAAAAACTCCTTTACTGACAGTCGTGGGTATACCTAAATATTAAGATTTCATAACAAATAACCTTTCCTTTATTTGGGTTAACAAGACATTACAAACAAAAATACGTTGAACAATAAACATAGAGGGCGTAGTTCGGAAACGTAAAAAGATGAAAACTAAAATGGTTTTGATTAGAGCACCCTATTCGATGCAAAAAGATGCTTGGATTTTTATGTCCGGTACTCGAGCCGCTAGACATTGGTTTAGGCGGTTAGGTCCTTGTAGTACAAAGCGAAGTGTGTCTAGGCCAAGATTCGAGCCCGAGGACATTTTTCAGAAATTTGTCCAAAAAAGGTTTTACACAATCGTTAGTGGTACAAACGTACACTGTGCTTGTAATGTTTGTTTGATTAGTTCGGATATTAGTCTAGATTTGCGCAATATCATATCAGTCTGTTTGTAACAATAAAACTGTTTCCTTAGCAAAACTGCAACTATACAAGTACGTGTTGTACAACTGTAATCTACATTTTCATTTTGTGTCATTATTTTTTGATCTGTAATAGAATGTCGGTGTTATTGTAACGGTGGATTCAGCCAGATATGGCTGACGACTTTGATGATGCAAGTGGTCAACCGCCCCGTTAAAGGCTTCCCCGTCATTGGGTTCGCGCTAGTCGAACGGTGTTTATCCAACCGCGGAGAAAGTGGTCGTGACTGGCAGTCCAAGCCATTAGTTTTACCAAGTTCTAAAAGCCTGTTTGTTACTATTTGTCGCGATGTGTACCTTGCAGTGCTTCGATCTACGGATTGTCCAACGTACATGTGAGGAGAAAATCATGTTTTGTAAGCCAGGACAGTAAAACGAAAGTGGCATTTATATTAAGGCTTCTTCGATCAGCTGTTTGCTTCTGAGGCCAAGAGGTATCGAAAAGAAAAATTCTGTACTTGTTTTTAAAGAAAAATGTTAAATCTTTGAAGTATTTGGAACGTCGTATAGTACATGGTAGTGATATATACGTCCTTAATGTATATGCAAGCAAAATATATAGTATATGCCTCGTGTAAAGCTTAGATCTAAAATTTTAAATGTATATTAAAAACCACGTGATTATTCTAATTCATCAGATTAATGATTCAAAAGAGATAGAACTTTTCTAGACATAGAAAATAATGTGACACTCTTGCTCAAATTTATCGAACATTTCAATAAGAGATGTTCGATAACAATGGCCCAGTAATGTCAAATAGGGTTGTTTTTCTTAAGAAAAAAACGCCGTTAATTTTAAAAGTGCAAAGCTTGAATAACTCGTAGTTGAGTTTATTATATTTAAAAAAATTAGAAACGTTTAGATTTTCATTTTGTAATTTATGTCGAAATTTCTAATATTAAATGTTTGCTAATATGTATTAGATCCCAAGTTAATGGTATAGTCTCTTTAATACCGCTGCAATAGCTGGCATTTGCAGTATTTTTTGGAAGTTACGAAAGATATTTTTTAGTTAATTAAAATGATGCCATTGTTGAAAGGAAAATGATTATCAGCCAACGTGGATTAGTGTCGCAAGCTATAATGACACAGTGAAAATTTATGAGCTATAGAATCAACGATATTATATTAAATAAAATTATGTTTTTCAAATAAATTGGCTTTAAAAATTTGAGATACTTTCTGTAAAATAATAGTGATTTCAGAGGCTACAGCAATGATTTGCACTATTATTTCTCAGAAGCAGGTTTTTTCGAGGTAGTCGACTAGGACCCGAAGCGAAATCCCCGAATTGCTGAGATAATCATGGGTTTTAAATCCGTTGAAGCAACGCCAGTCACCCCCCAGGCACTAGCACACCGCACGCTCTAAATCATTTTAGATCTTTACATAGTTAACAGTTTTGTTGGGGTTTCACGACATGTGCTTCGAAAGCTCATGGTTTTTGATCGGCAAGGCTCTTGTTCACAGAGTTGTGGCTGAATCATCATTCCTCTATTGGAGGGTTCTTCGATTTGCTACGATATGAGCGTACTGTTTAGTGAAAACCATTTTGCGAACTGGTCTCTATGATTTCGATTATAAACAGCAATTTAGACATCTGACATATGACGTAATACAAGTGAACATCTAATGACAATATTTGAAGGTGTATGTGTCACACTTGATTAATCGGTTAAGTGGCATAACGTAAGGTTACTTACTCTTTTTTTTATCTAGGGATTGCTTATCCTTCCTCTAACGCACTTGACTGCCTCGTCTGCTGCAGCCCTTTGTAGAATGTTGTTGGCCAGCTGGTCGCAATCTGCATCTCAGTTTTCCGAGTTTTTTCAAAGTTCGACACATTGATGTGGCAACGTCTGTAATTGTGGATCGAGATGTGCGAACGCTTGCGGTTATATAGCTTCGGCTGTATATCTGGCCATCATGGAACGTTCTGCTGAGCGTTTGATACTTTATAAAAGTACCTGAAGACGTATTTCAACGCTAGACACTGCTAATTGTAGGCGAGCTTAATAATAAAATAGTTCATGTGGTGGGGCAGCTAATACCTTGTATACTTAGCTCTACGGTTTGTATTGAGTGGGTACATTGAGTTGTATGATGACGTTTTAGGTATAAAAATATGGCAAAAGTGCCGTTTCTATTTGACAGTTAAACTGAACTTTCGATTTGCCATTAGTAAGCAAGAATCATCCCGACGAATTGATACGGTACGACATGTGTACATGCTGTTATAATACAAGTCTGTTATTAATTTAGGTGCTTGCGTTGCTGCCCTTCGTTTTTTTTACATCGCCACATTGCTTTTGTTAATTATGAATAGCATTCTGCAGTTTTTTCTGCTTTGTTTCTTCCAGTTTTTTTTATTGGAAGTCGACAGGACCTCCAGTAATAGTTGCACCAAGTGTTGATTATCACATGTTGGCATGCTAATTGCTATGACACACGAATTCCTTTTCGTCATCTGATCGAACTAAGGCCAAATCGTAAGTCAGTGTTAAAAACAGTCCATGGAATGACTCGCCCTCTCGACGACCAGTGCTATTTTTGATGACGAAAACGTCGGTGTCAAAGCCAATGACTTCGCTACTGAGCCTTCGCGACTTCTATTCAATAGAAGAATCACGTTGCATATTATAGAAATGTCAGTTTTTAATTTTAATATGTGACCCGAATGAGCGTTTCGACGACTTCCGGTATCTGTCTTTGATTCTTACCTTCTTGCCTATAGAATATATCACTAGGCCATTGATTGATTCCATTTCTTTTCCGTTCTTATGATATTGCTCTTTGTACACTGAGTTTGTTTTTCTTTCGCTCAGTTTACCGACTTCGTGGGCGCACGTTCCTTTCAGCCGAACTTAGTCTGCTAATAAGATGATTATTTATTAGACTGTAGAATAAATCAGTTGCCACCTGTTTGGGAAAACTGCTTATATAACTCTTTGTGCTGAAGGTAGGCAGGGCCAATGGTGCAATACATCGCGTGGTACTTTTTTTAAATTAGACGAGCAAGCAACTAGAAGATTATTTTGCTTGCCATGTTTGTCCCACACTGCACTAAAACGATGTTTTCTGAATCGGTGAATTTGCTAGAATTTATTTGAGAACGATCGAAACTTTAACTCAAAAGATAAATGTGCTTGGCAAGCAATAAATGAGGGGCTAACCGACAACAAGAAACAATGAATGTATTAATCAAGGTGGGAGCGCATGACAATGTGTAGAGGTTGTTGTCTCGTTCGTCGAATGATTATTCGTTGCATATGAGAATTACCTTATTCATTTATGATTTATTAGGTGACTGATTGTTGGCCGAGATTATTCCCGCAGACTGAATCTCATCATTGTCATTGATTTAATCATCAAGTGATACGATAGGCTTTTGGGAATACGAGCACTTTGTCTGCTATTACAGGCCACCCTGGTTCCGTAGTCTGTGCACCAGGTCATGAAAAAATAAGGCCATTGGTAAACAGAAACATTGACATAATCGCTTCCACTTGTGCTTGCTGACAAATATGAGTCTTTTTCACCTTTTTCACACCACAAGTCCGCCTTTTTCCCTAAATGATATACTCGATTTTAAAAAAACAATCACATCAATATTATTTGACCTATGAAAGGGGCTTGCTTAGAAAGAGGCACCTCTCGACATACAAATCAAGGCTGTAGTGAGCTTTTAAGACGACGTCTGGTGATAGAACTGAGAAAACAATTAAATCACAAGATGATGCATTAACGCAATATACTACTATAGCGGAAGTCAACCGCCACGAGGTATATTGTTATTTGCTGGGTATTGTTATTGGGCTGACAAATAAGGCACGCCGCCACCCGATTTAAACCGCTCTTACAACTATTGTACCTGGGTAACGTTAGAGTAATTTAAAGCATTAAAAATTCGTTCATGATGTTTTGCGATGAGATTGCCAATGTACCTCTACAGAGACTCCGCTAGTTAGCCTGACGCAAAACTTCTTATCATATTAAGTATCTGTAACACTGTGTTCTGTGCAAAAATTTGTGCGTGAAGGAATGCCGTATATGTAACAAAAATTGATATGTAAAAAAATGCGTATGTTTGCTAATATTAAGCGGATAAGTTCAAGTCGAGACAACATCAATGAGCATACGATTACGGGAAAAACAATTAAATCACTTGTCTCGAATATAACAATTCCTTGAACTATGCCAGTAAAAAGAACAGTAGCGATTGAAAATTGAAAGAAAAATTGAAAGTTAGCTAACTATTATAACATTTGCATTACAGGCAAGGATATCTTCGATTTGTTTAAAAGAACGGAAAAATTGAAAATTGGCTAACTGTTATAATATTTGTGTTACAGGCAAGAATATCTTCGATTTGTTTAAAAGTAGATGTATTTACTTCCTACTTTTTGCCAATTATTTATTTTGGATCTTGATAGATCGTTGAGCGTGAGTAGCCTTGAGTGTGCTTTTTATGTATATCATTTATAATGTTGCAAGACTTACAACGTCAGAAAGATGCATATGAATTTATCGTATTCTTATATGAGATCGTTATATAGTGAGGCTGAGCATGCCGAACTGTCGGCCTGCATGCTGGCCTGAGATATATCAGATCTTTTTTGCTTTAGTCCATTGCAAGTATTTCTAGGAACCCTACCGGTTTGGATTCCAACGCTCTCGTATTAAACACTTGTGGAACTAAGCTTAATCTAAATTTAATATCGTGAGTTCATGGTTGAGTTTTTGCGTGGCGCAAGTAATAGCTTAAAGATGCCAGTTCGCCTTGGTATTTTCTTTATTATTGGAGGCTGTCAACTAAAATGTATTAGTGTGTACTCGAATATATTGATTCGATAGATAGTAATGTTTGTTTTTGCTTTAGTTTGTTGTAAACATATAACTCAGAAGCACAAAGTAACTTCAGGAGTTTTATTTTCAGGTAAAGTGGCTAACATGGAGAGTGCTGCTCACAAGATTTGTTCCATTGTGGAGCGGCATTTTGACGAGGAAATAGAGTACAAGAAAACAGAAGTTGAACTAATTACTGAACGAATTCATAGAACTAAACAAGTTTTAGACAAGCTGCGTGCAGCCATTATCTCCAAATATTACGCTGTGTCTGACTACAGTGAGCTTTCAGCTAGTGAAAACTGCGTACATCCAACCGTTCGAGCATATTTCGCCGGCAAGACCCTGCCTTCGGCGAGACTCAGCGCAGCTTCATATGATCTTCCAGTAAAACTTGGTCAAGGTCACCTGGAAGACCAGAAACCAACAAAATTAGAAACCGTAGTGAAATCAATGGAAAAGGTTAAATTCGTAATTGGTAACGTCTCGAGGTATATTGGCGATGAAGACCCTGAAGATATTGTCACTCATATATGGGTGACTTATGTTCGGCTTCATCCCAGTGAGAAGTTGCAGATACAGGATATCTTGTCGAAAGTGAGATTTTTCCTTCATCCAAGTTATTTTCCCCACGACGTGGTCGACGTAACTTCTCCATTTCAATTGAAGCGTAAAGGATGGGGAGAATTTTCATTAAGGTCACAACTGCACTTCGTCGATCCACTGAACAAGCCTGTAGATGTTATTCACGGATTAAAACTTGATAAATTCAAGACCGGACTTCAAACATTGGGGGGTGAAACAATCTTTGAAGTGATGCTACTAGTAGAAAAGAAAATAGACTCACCTACAAACCCACAAGTAATTTTAAAACAGTCCCAATTATCGCAACCTAACATTGAGATTAAACGGGAACCCGTGGACTTTGGAAACCCAGACCAGCAGATCGTCGCTAGTGCAGTCGTCAAACGAGGGTTCGCTTCTCCAAGTCCGACCGTAATTGACCTTGAAGCACATGGACACGATTATTGTACGCCATTAATACGGACTCTCCCATACGTGCTCGTAGCGGAGGATTCGGCTGTTGAAGTCAATTCATCGTCAAACGTTCGGTTAATCAAAGGTGAATCCTTGCTCAAAACGAAGTGGTCCACACTGAAAAGCGTTGCCACTCCCGTTACGACTTTTTTGGAAGCCACTGCAAACTGGGATGAATCACTCAAAAAAGTAGACTTCTCCCAGGACGTGTATCGTCTTATAGACATACTTGCTCAAGACTTTTTTACACTCATTGGTAACAGGCCCGTATCGGACCTGTTCTACCAAGCCTTCTGTATCGATGACTTTTTCTCCTGTCATATAGGGAAACGGAAAGCGATTGAGTGGGCCCGGGCCAGCAGCCTGCGCAGGACGCTTATTAAGTACGGGGTTACCAACGTACCCAGAACGAGGCTAGTCTTACTCTACCTACGCAAAAATGGATACACTCCACTTCACGAGTCTACGGATCTTCAGTCGACGACCATGGAGGGTGTGCAGCTCGACTCCTACACATATATGGACTTTTCTGAGCGACTTTCATCAGAGCTTGCTCCACCACTGTCACCTGTCAAGAGGAGAAAAACGCAACTAGATGAAGACGTTGAAGTCGACGTTGAATCACTACAACCCCAAAAAGAGGAAGATCTGTCTAGGCGAATCACAGTTTCCTCCCCACGCCTTCAATTCATCTATGATACTCTCGAGCAGATAGTAGACGAACGCAGACTTACCGAAGATCGGAACGAGCTCGATGCTCTACTTCGGCTGATGGATGCCGCCACAATGTCGTTTGCTGAACGACTTCTAAGACGTTCACTTTCCGCAGCATTTGCTAGAAACGCATCGAACTACGAAGTCGACGGTATTCTTCCGGTGGACGTGCATCATGCTGTGAATGCTCACGATGAGTTCGATTTCCTCGGAAATAGTGGACTTGCCGACCCTTAAGCGAAAAAAAAGTCTCCGGTTTCGATTCCTATGTGATCATAGTGAGTGATCAATCCTTAGTATGTGATATCGTAATACAATGACTATTAGCCTATTATATCGTAGTTTCCACATTAATTTGTATAATGTAATATAGAATGTATAACAAACGTAGCTCGAGGAGCGGTATTGCACGAAGCTACTTAGTTGATTGCGATGTACATGTGAATCTATATGAGGAATTCCGCTATAAAACATTATTCCCAATTTATCGTTTCTTGCGATTCGACGGGTTAATATCACTTTGTAGATAATAATTCTCTGCCTTATTGATCAGCTAGCTTTCACTAATAAACTATTGTAGTTTCTCGTTGTTTTTAGGTATTTGAATTTCGCGCGAGAAATAGCATGTATTTTACTGATCAGGTCGACAGAAAAATGAGTATCGCCGATTCTATCGATGGACCTCCGTTTGAGTGTGGGCAATTTTTTTTTTTACCTGCGACTGAATTGTTTCAACCCACCAGAAGCACGAAGCTGTCCCTGCTCTGCCAAGCCGTCGGCAAAGAATTCTAGAATTGTGTAAATAAATGAAGATATCGCTGTTATGTTATATGAGACTTTTGACCCTTCTTTTAAGTTCAGCCGGGCTAGAAATGGATAGACTAATATTTTAGCTCATCTTTTGCGTTTTATCTCGCCTCGTTCGAGGACAGTGTGCAGACGTAGAAACGGCTCAGCCCACGCAGGATCAGGTGGACCGTCTAGACACCCAGAGTTGCGTGAGATGCCCAATGAAAGCGACCATAATGCAAAAAACCACCAATTTGATACAGGTTCACGCATAAAACACATTCAAGCAACAAACAGCAAAGGTATATTGAGAGATTTCGCACCTTTGGAAGAATGCCGGCAGGCGCAGTTCACCCGCCTAGCTATTGGTGTTCTTCGCTATTCAATCAATACAAACGATTGGAGTTTACTCATTCCGAGAATATAGTTCGATGGTAGTAGTCGTCGAATGTTCTTCTTTCTTTTCCGTTATCTAGTTGCCGGCTCTTCAGGACGTCCATCTCTTTTTTCTCGCTGGCTCATTCAAGAGCGATCAGTTTGACTGTGACTTTTCCACTTATAGTTGGACCTGTAGACCCGTTTCGTCGTCCAGTGGAATTTCTATCGCGGGTCGACTTTCCATGCGGCGTCCATATTTCGTCCGATACGTTTCTGTTGTCTGGGGCGGGGGTACGCGCCTCGTGGCGGCGGCATCAACATTGGCCTAGCCATAATCAGCAACACCATATCTAACCTACCCTATGGGGAATAATCTGTTTGCAGTCAGCAGAGAACTTTCTATCAAGTCCCATCGCGTTCGGAAGATTTACTTGATTCGACGAGAGCCGCTATAACAACAGTTTCTCAGCAAAATACGGGTACTAATAGCCAAGAAGAATCTCTGGTAATACGAATTGAAACTAGATTTCGTTGTTCACGTATGAACGCATTACTCCTAATACTGTATATGTAAGTTCATGATGATTTAAATGACTAAACGAATGAATGAATGAATGAATGGAGATTGTCGAACATCGAAAGTTTGCCGTCCAATAGGTATCAAGCTGGGGTGCGAAGTATACTTAGTGCCTCAGTTTCCTTTGTCAAAATAAACTCTGCCATGTGGCAGCAAGCGTTTGGGATCTTTCTGATGAATTACGAGATTTCCTGACTGACGAGACGCCTTCATAGCAGATAAAAGTGGTCGCGACGACAGCGGACTCTGTGTTGAATCAAGCAGCTTTGAAAATTCCTCTTTTTATGGGTTGGTAGTGTGGTTCTTTTAAATCCAACATGTGGAAAATGCCTCTTTTATGATGGCTGTCGCAGATGCACTAAAACTACATTACTTAATATAAAGGATATGAATAGCTCGTATTTTTCGCGCTTCAATCTAATACTGAGTCGTCCAAGTAGTTTTTTTTTAAAGAGTGCTTTATTGTTTTAGAAAGTCTGATCGCCTAAATAAACATAATCACAGTGTATAGCTTTAAACCTGGTGATGCGAAAACTTTAATTAATGGTATGCATCTACAAAATATCAAATGAAAATTAGAGAGTCGCTGAAGACCGACACGCTGTGATTGAGCTCTAACGCTTTAGCTTACGACAATTTTTAGGCTGAAAAGGTATGGGAGCTTCTAACGCATATTCATACTATATAGAATACCTCGATCTTAGAAGGTCAATGCAGTCGCAAGACTGACACAATGCAGCTAATGAAAACAATTGCTTTTTGAGAGTATTTTTCGGTAGAACGTAGAAATAACGATAAGCAATAAGCAACCCTAATTTTTTAAACAATCGAAACAATGTTAGGTTATCGAATTTATATGATCTTCGCATAGCTCTTAACAAATTCATTATACTTTATTCTGCGAGTTTTACCTCCGGTATCGCCGTTAGGCATTCCATCAAACCGCTGGCTCTCAGCACGAAGCGAAATTTGTCTATGTCTGGGTTCGCCTCTAGACTATTACGTGTCTCAAAGATCAGCAGGCAAATAGGTTACCCACTAAGGTAGCATGGGTACGAAATTCATTACACTCAGTTTGCTTCTACCTGTAATACCTTCATAATAGATCACTGCAGGTACCGATTTCTAGTTAATGATTAATTTCAAATTATTATAGTTTGTAACCTTTGGTGCCATTACGTTTTTTACTCTAAGTACATTTTACATTAGCTAAGTATATGGAAACCAAGGGATTTCGACCGTTTCAAGACATACAAGTATTTTAGCCATCCTAGTGTCTACATATGGCCTTCAAATCTTTAGCGGACTTTGTTGAATTCAAACTAAAACGACACATCTGCTGTTCGAGTCTCTGAACACCCTACCAGCACTGCTGCTACCACAGCCATTCATATCATAAGAGGTTTACTCCAATAAAGAAAATTCATTTACCAGAAGACATATTTGAGAACGAGCGGGGGGTTCCCGCCCCTGTTGGCCGTCATCATGATACCTTACCCATACTTCAGGGGGTGAACAATCTTTACTGTATGATCATGGAAGGATTGTTGTTGTCCCCTTGAAAGGCCCCGTTAAATAACAGCAGTACCAGCCGCAGGCTGTCCAGTTCGGATAACATGAAAAGCCTTCGTCCCTCGTACCGCATCCAGTTCCCCGCAGGCTAAAGCCAGTAGACTTCTCTAGAAGGAGCTGGAGCCAGCAAGAAATACTCCGCGACACCATCATGTATTGATTCCGTCCCTGAGAGGTGCTATTTTTAGTGGCAGATGAAGCAGAGTTACAGATAGCGACAACAGTGATAGCAAGAGCACACGATCAACTTAAATGGTGATGCTAGTGCTGCCTGAGCTTCTCGCCCCATTCGAGTTGCTGTTCCAAGAAAAATGTCGGAGTTTTCATTGAGGAGACGAGGAGAAGACAGGCACTAATCCGAACGATCAAGCCCATAAAGAAGGTCCGAAACTCACTAACAGCAAAGCATCAGTCGCAAGAGCTCACCAATCGCCTACACAGTCTTCTGCTCTTTCTGGTACTTCATAGGTCTCAGAACGGTATGCTACTGCTGCTGCTGAAATACTGAATGGATTTAAATGTCCCTGGCCTCTCTTTCCCCGTCCACATTTCCTTCCCCGGCTTGTCCATTGGATAGACAAGTCCGTGTGCCTTTCAACGGCACAAGAAGGTAAACGGCAAGAAGAATCATCTGACGAGTAAGAACTTGAGCAACGACTCAGATCGTGAACGCTGCTGCCTATATCATTGGTCCCGATATCGTCAGCCACGCAGTTGTGCACGCGCGCGGATGTTGGCGCGAATCGCGAGGATCACAGAGCCGTTTAGCCGGTTGCTCGGGCCCTACACGGTCGATCTTTCTGCTGGGCGACAGCGGGATTGCGAATAGGTTTCACCTCGCAATCCGAGTGCGGCTACCCCCGAGCTATCTATCGACCTAACATACAGAAACAGGCTTTCGCTTGGTTTTGCTCTGCAGACCGTCGTAGACAAAGAGCCGACAGGGAGTTCGGACCAATGGAGAGCGACAACAGCAAAATTAAGATAAAAGATTTGTGTGGCATTTAGTTGGGGTCGTATTTAGATCTGCTAAAGAAAGGGGGTAGCTGTTCGCTCAGAGGTCACATTGTGCAGGTGCAGAATTGTCGAGCTATCGGCCAAGCTACCGATCACAGGGGAGACAAACATGGGCGACAAGAGAAAACCGAGGGGTAAATAAATACGAGTGAAGACGAGATTCTGATTGTTGGAGATAACAACGACGAGACGGCAGCACCAACGGCGCTTCTAAGGAATTTTCATATTGGCCACCAGCCATAGGTCGGATGACAACAAGTATTATTTAACTTTCATTGGAATAAAAATATCCGAGGTTTAAAGGGTCCTATTCGGCGAAAAACTACAACGGCGTTAACTTGAAGTTTTCGATATACTGAAGGTGTGAAATATTATCGGAATGTTATGGTGCTAGCGAACGGGCAAAGGTTAATGTAAAGGCCGATTCAGCTGCAGACCAAAATGCAGCGTATGAACGGAGTACAATTGTTGGACATTGTTCCTCTGTCATTTTTAATTATATTTCTTCACTGCCGAAGTCTAACATGCACTTGCAAAAATGTTTGTTAGCGTGAATCGCCTAGAAGGCTTATTTTAATTGAGTGACAAGAATACATGTCACCATTTAAAGTACGACCCACAAAGGGACCTGCTTTAAGAAGAACAGTTAGATACGAACACATAAATACGTTGATCGTCAGTAAAGTTAATAAATCGATTTTTTCCGGGTTCGTGTGTTCTAAATAATCCCGCTATAAGTAAGGCTATGTATGCAATAAGACTATATATTGTTGCGGTTGTTGTTGTTTTCGCCGTTGTTGTCGCCGTTGTCGTTGTTGTTGCGGTTGTTGTTGTT